>NC_134833.1:116059211-116365428 GCF_004210375.1 Tachypleus tridentatus | reverse complement strand
TTGATGTTATATTTGTATTAGTCTGCCTGACGTGTATTAAAACATCACATGCATAACTTTCTGTTGGATTTTAGAAACTTAATATGTTACACCTGCTTTAAACAGACACAGTACAAAATGTTGAGAGCTGAAGTGCCAGAAGAACTATTATAAAACACTGAAATAATAAGAAAAGAAGGAAGTTAATAGTATTTTGAAAGCTGCAAAACCTTTTTTTTTTTTCTGGGAGGGGAGAGGTCGTTTATAAACAACTAAGAAGAACGTTACTCATGCGTGCACGCACAAGTAATTGAAGATACGGTTAATATTTGCACTGATTTTATACGTTCATACAGATTTTGTTTTCCTGATTTCATGGGCCCCCTTATAGGTACTTGCTCCTAGGGTGGGCCTGGATACAGTAACTGAAAGACAGTGCCACCATTTTTTTTAATCACGTGATAAGCTTCATTTACACGAATATGGAATCTGGAGATAAAGAACGTTTGGTGTTGTAAGTATACCAGAGAATATCTTTCACCACTGTTTTTTCACAGTTTTCATACATGAATGATCGACACACAAGTGGCTGGATGACCGGTACTTCCTATCATAATAATTTTTTTTTTTAAACGAACCGTGTATGTTTTGTTTCTAATGTTATTTTCCGAAATGTTCTAGTTGTACTAACTTAATTTAAGTATTAGAATGTTGTTTTGTTTTTCAGTTGAAATATTGTAATTATTTATTTGACGTTACAACTTGTTAACAAAATCCCTTGGTTAAAAATAGGAAAGCATTATTTTTTCGTGTTAAATAGGTGGAGCACAACATATCTATCCCTTAGTTCTCTTTATTCCGCTTATAAAGAAACTAACCCTTGAGCCTTCTCTGGAGGAACCCCACAGCTAACACGTCTTTTCATTGGTGTGGACGATTCTGTTGCGATTTCGTTCACCTCACGCTTTGGGAAACGGCCTCTAAGTTTTATATACAGCACTGACAGAGTTATAAAGACGTCACTTAAAATGTAGCAGTCCCGAATTTTGCAGACTGAGACATTAAACATGACCCTTGTCAACTCATTTGTCACAGTCTCCACTAATGGTCCACGAAATAGATGAAAATAATAAAGAATATAAAAATAAATTAGGCCTAGTGACACAAAAAGTGTTGAAAATCAAGACAAATGAAATGTTTTTTTTTCAATCGGTGGCAGGTAAGGAGGGGAGACTCGAAGATTTATTATATCGAAAGTTGTCAACAGGATGAACACAGGAAGGGGTGACACGGTGTGGGAGTGGAAGACAGTGAATAGAGACAATTAACCCTGATGCACACCCACAAATCTTCTCGTGCTTGAGAAATATCAGGCGGTCTGCTTAATCAGAAAAATGCTGTGGACGTCACATCAAAAACATCCGTAAAGCGAAACATCTTCATTACGGGTATTAAAATCGGACATAAAGTTTTATGACAACAAATTTAGACAAGCGCCATTCTCAAAATTCATCATACACACATAATTAGTTCATTATAGAAAATTCAAAAATATCTCTAATTAAAAAAATGGAAGTATTAATCCTAGAACTACCAATGGATTGATCTGTTTTTTTTTTTTTACTAAGTCATTTCACTAAACCATATATGTCCACCAAATTGTTTGTAGATCTACGACGTTGTTGGTTACAGATTCATTAATAATATATATATATCAGAAAAAAAAACGTAAATAAAAATCAATTTACAACGATTCTTACTAGTTTTCTTAGTACAAAGCTGCACAATTGGCTATTTGCCTTTTGCCGCTTCCAGTAATCGAATCCCGAATTTTAACATTGTAAATCTGTAAACTTACCACCGATTCATTGTGGGACATGTATCCCTCTAATTACTGCTGAAGTCTTCTCTGTATTTAAGGGGAAAAACATTTATTTCACTTAATATGTTTGATCAGCACTTTATGCTGAGTGTTAAAACAGCGAAACTATTAGTGAACATGATAAAATATATCATAGTTTGAGTAATTAATAGAAGCAATTCACGTTCAGAAATATTTAAAACCACGATATTCATTAAAAATTAAGATTAAGGTACGCGATTTTTTACTATTTTATGAACTGTCTGAGAGCTGCTCATTTAACAGGATGAATAATAAGCTGTTTAACATGTATTGAAATAAACTGGTTCGAAAACTTCAGATAGACATAAAAGGATTGAAATAAAATGTTTTATGTACCAGTGAGAATTTTAAAAAAATAATAATGAATTATAAAGTTATTGGTTTTTTTCTATTGTATTTTGTTAAAGTTATGATATAGTCAATTACGGATGAAATTTCGATACCTACATGTAATATGGCATCGTTAGCGTTTTTCTTGCAGTTACAAATGTTGGAAAAGTGTACTAAAACCTTTAGAAAATTGCTCTGGTCATTTAGATGGGTTAAAAAATACTTATTTGTGTTATACCAGCAGAGTTAGATTTATTATTACTTAACAACGCGTAAAATCTTTTAGTAAAGAATCAGTGAAACCTATCTAGATAGAGAACGCGATAAGAGGGCGAGAAAAAAGCTGGGCGAGGAATCATTGCTCTGATGAATCTTCCAAGGTCAGGACATTCCATGATTTCCAGGTGAGATTACAGTGATATGAATTATGGGGGTACGGAGGGAACGCTGTTTTCATATTTAAAATAAACATCAATTTAATCTCCCTCGTTAATAGGATGATGTAGGAACGTTCCAAGAATGACATCACCGACTGACTTATCACCTCCGTGAAGGCACCTGTATATAGCTACTGTCGTACTGATTCTCTCTTTGCCAAGACATTTTCTCCATCAGCCATTGGTAAAATTAAGTTTCCATGGTTGTTTTATGCAAATATATTAAACCCTAATTTTAATATAATTAGTGACTGAGTAATGAGTTAATTTAAATCACAGCATATTTGTATATATCTCACACTGCCGGTATAATGTACGTTTTTTTTCTCGATGTTTATGGTCTCCTTTTTCATTAGTTATAATACGAGCACTAGGTGGGACCGTTTGGAAATAAAGACGTACAGCATTTCAACAGATTAGACTCGAAATATTCAAAGGTTCTGATTTTAATGCTTGAAAAACTGTAATAATATATAACTTTTATTGAAAACCTTCCTTCCTCTTTGTAATAAGAAAATAAAAGTGTAAATAAAGAACGTGTGTTGTTGCTCTTGTTAGACAAACTGTTACAGAATGCTGTAAAACACCAGGCTGTTGATTTGTTCACTTCACACTTCACTTGAACTTTAAATATTACTTAGTGTCACTGAAAGCAAAAATCTATAAAATATAATATACCTGATCTACCAAGCCTCTGGTTTAAAGAAATTCAAACTTTTTTACCACGATACTTACATATATTCCCAGAACTCGCGACTCAGTCATTACATAGATATCATTATAAAAGGAAATACTGTATACTATTGTAAAGTTCTGATAACTTATTGAGGATATATTTAAAATAGATTTGGATTAACAATCTGAGCCATCCCTACACAGTTACTGCTACCGCTTATCTGATAAACTAGTATTGAAAAGTAATTGCAGTTTAAAGTTATTTTGAACAACTGAAAAACCAGTAGGCTAAATATTATTAGTCATGCTTACAAAAAATATATTGCAGCTCCATATTACTCTAAGACATCTAAGTGCTGTGCCAACTAACACAGATTTGCACAATACAGGGTTGGTCCCAGAGCACCCTACTGCTGAAACAAGTCCTACAAAGAATACTTGCAATTTCTCAATAATTGTCTCACTATCAATAAAAGATTATTGGTGGGTCAGCGATAAGCTTACGGGTTTACAATGTTAAAATCTTGGTTTCGAGCCCTCCTGTTGGATATAATGGAAATAGCCTTTACATAATTTTTTTCCGCTTATAAACCGAATAGCGGAAAACTTATTAAAGCAAAGATGTTTTGGGAAAAATACTTTATTCTGTGTAAAATGTTAGAAAAGGAAGAGTTCAAAAAGCCACGATAACGGATGTATAATAAAGAAAAATGGAAAAGTCCAAGTTTGTAATGAACTTTGTGGGAAGTGTGTTTTAAACCTGTTTTGTGACGTAACGTAATTTTTCAGTTATGTTACACTGAATCTTCCAAGTATTGTCCTTCATTCACGAATGGATGTTTATTTAAACTTAATTTAAGGCTATCATTCTAAAGCGGTGTTTCTTTGACTTCCACAAGCTATAGTTTTACATTATAGGAACTTGGAACTGAACGTGTTTCCAGTGGAATCTTAAATACCGCTGACGCTATAGAAAGCAGTGTATAATAACCACGGATGTTTTTCCATGTACGAACTTATGTTTGTGCTGAAACGTGTTATATGTCGTTAACCTCAGGTTCAACCATGCATATAATGCCACACATATCTCTTTCTTTGTATTCCTTTTTTTTTCACCCATATCTATATGTATATATATATATGTTGCCATCAGTTTAAACAAAGAACCCTGAGGCAGATTTCCCCTACCTTTACGGTTCACTACACATTGTAGATCTTAAAACAACGATACAGATTTCATTCTGAGCTTCAAGAGGCATAAATTGGCATCTAAGAACGTCAAGGAACCTGGGGCACCACCTTTAAAATTCCAGGTCAATGAGGGGCAATCACGCAACCACGTGCTGCTTTCTTAACTAATGAAATAAGAAAATTCAGTTTTGTAAAAGACTAACAAGGAAAAAACAAAACCTGTCTGAATAAAAAAAATCTAACTATAGTAATTGGATATCTGGAAATTAGAAGCATAAATCTCAGTTTTATTGCAGGGAATTTGGGCAGGGCATCAAATTCATTGAATATTAATGCATTCTATACACGAAGTATTTGTCTTGCAACTGGTAAATAATTTTTACCAGCTAGTCTTTTATTTATTCGGTCAAAATCTTGCAATAGGATGATCTTTTATTATTTTATGTGGCTAAGAAATAAGAGAAATAAAGATTTATTTTAAAATCGTACATAATCAAGACCAATAAATGACTACCAAGCTATACTTATCTTCAATGAAACTAGTGTAATCCAAAGAAATTAAATGGAACGAGAACTGGTGAAAAATAAAATCGTAAAATCATAAAGACTAAATTATCCTGTTGAAAGAAGAGATATTTTATTTGTAGAAGTTTTGCTGTTTGCAAATCTTTCTTTCTTTTTAACTATACTTCTAGCCTTTGCTTGTTGTTTCAGGGAAATATAAAAATGATAGCTTTTCCACAGCGCTTTGGGCTCAGTTTCTGTATTCAGTTGCGAACTGAATGCATCTTGACTCCATCTGGATGTCTGTTCTACCATATCTTCGCTGACTGTTTCAACAGCTGGTACATATATGTGTGTGTCTCAGAAATGTATAAATATTGGCAGTATAACTGTGACAATTGTCATTATTTTCAATCAAAATCAATTGTTATTATTGTTAAAAGGAAATCCAAAAGCAGACAAAAAGAGATTATTATGTTGCTGTGACGGGTACACGTATATATATATTTTTTGAATTCACGAAGATTGTGGTAGTAAAAGTTTATAAAGAGAGAGAGAAAAACAACCATATCTATAAGGTGTGGTTGTATGTAAGGTAAACTATACAAACCAAAATAAATATCAAAATTAAGTTTTTCAGTGATTAAATTTAAGCAATAATTGTTTGATTTAAATTATGGTTAATAAAAATAATTATTTAATTTGTTTATTTGTTTCGATTAAAGTACAAAGCTAAGCAATAGGCTATCTATGCTATTCTCACCAAGTGTAGGAGCCTGGCATGGCCAGGTAGTTAGAGGGCTTAACTCGCAATCAGCAATTCGTGGGTATGAATCTCCATCACATCAAACATGTTCGCCTTTTCAGTCGTAGGGGCGTTATAATATTACATTCAATCCCACTATTCATTGGTAATAAAGACTAATCCAGGAGTTGGAGGTGGATAGTAATGACTAGCTGCCTTCCCTCTAGTCTATCACTGCTAAATTAAGAACAGCTAGCACAAATAACTCTCGTGTAGCTGTGTGAAAAATCCAAAACAAACAAACAAAACCACCACGGATATCAAAACCTGATTTGCAATGCTATGATCCTTTAAGTAACCCGTGGGACAGCGGTAAGGTCATGGACTTACAACGTTAAAATTCAGTGTTCGATTCCCTCACGATAAACACAACAGATAGCCTATTGTGACTTTACTTTTAAACAATCGACCGATCAACTGACTGAATCTTCAGAGTTAGTGCTGGGCCACTGGTAAGCTGGTAATGTGATAAGTTGAATGAAACCAAACTAAAAAATATATATATACTTCTAACATATCTTCCTGGCTTATTATTTTTAATAGCCTGTTAAGTAATGTTCATGTTCGGAGAACAGTGTGTAACAACATATTTTATTTGATAAATGGATCGAACTATGTCCACCAGAAGAGTTGGTCTCGATCCGTTTAGTAAAATAACTATGTCTGTTTCACTTGAGATACTTTATTGTGAGCATTGAAAGGTCTCATTAAGTGCTGACAAAACATTAAAATGAACTATAAAAAAGAACTCGAGTGAACAGAACAACTAGGACACTGAACAAAGCAAATGAACTAAACTGATCCGCTTGAAACGAACTTAATGTGCATACCTTTTTAAACATTTAGCGTGTAGAAGAATCTATCAGTACAATGATGAAAGTACCTCAAAGACAGCCTATGATAACTTTATTATATTCAAGTGCCTTATCTTAAACAAGTTAATAATGGTTTAAATTACAAGCCTTCAGTAAGCCTCTTGAGATTGCTATAAGAAATGTCTAGTAATGCACAATGACCGCTAGGAGTGGTTACACACAAATCGATCCATTTTTATTTACCACCTTGTCACTTTCTCACGTTTTTAAAGGCTTCATTCGAATCTCCGTCACGCTCAAATACGCCTTTAGCTTTTAATACCAACTGAACGATCAATCAGGCAGTATATACTATGTATACAAGTACGGCATATTATAGACGTTAAAAAAAATACTGTTGTGATGCAGTAAAAAAAGCAACAATTACCACCATATTGTCCTGAATGGCTCAGCGGAAGTTTCAGGCCTTAAAAACGCTAAAATTCGGAGTTCGATCCCGCGACCGGCACATCCCGCGACCATTGTGTAGCTTTGCGTTAAACAAATAAATCATAGCGTTGATTTACCATAGTATTATTTATTTTTTTATTAAATGTCTGTCAACATTATAAAGAAGTACTATTACTAGGGTGGTTTGGCATGTCTGGATGGTTAGGGAGTTCAATTCGCAATCTGAAGACCGCGGGTTCGAATCCTGTCACTGAATATGCTCACCCTTTCAGGCGTGAGGGCATTATAATGTTACGGTCATTCCTTTTTATCGTTGGTAAAGAGTAACCGAAGAACTGACGTTAGGTGGTGTTAGAGCTGCCTTACTTCTAATCTAGCTTAAGTAGCCCTTATTTTGTGCAAAATTCAACAAACAGACAAAGAACTACTGCTAGCTTGGAGAGGAAAACAAGGCTAGTTATATTAAACAGCAATTTTATTATAAATTTATGCACTGTTGATATTTGTTTAAGAACAAAGCCACATTTAACCTTGTGCGTCCGAAGATTAACCATTGTCCGACCGTAGGATGTTCACGGCTCACTCTTCCCCGTTCTCTGTGTAGTTTTATAAGAATACGAACCAATATAGAACTTACGTCGAATAACCTTTGGAAAAAAAAAAAAAAACTGTTTTAATGAAGTTTATTTAGAAGCATTCAGGGGTCGTTCAGCGGAACGTTTACGGGGTTAACAATGCTATAATCAGGGGTATATTTTAACCCGGTGGATAGAGCACAGATAACCATTACGCTAATAAAACAATACCAGTTTTGAAAAGTGTCGCGTTTTAGATCAATTATACGTAAGTAGAAGCCGGTATATTTTTGTAGTGTAAAAAATTCTGCTTATATATTTATAATGTAGCTGCTTATGATATCTAACATTTTCTACGTTCTCTACATGAAGCATTAGCATTTATAGCTTGAAATAGTCTCGCGCCTCCAGATCCCCGTTATATTTAGCATGTTTTACAGGCTGTCAGTGCTTTGTACAATATGTGTTGGTTTTTGATTTTACAAATTAGAATTGTCTTTCAAACATTCTGCGTACAAGCCAGAATCTGAACAATGTTTATATGGAAAAATAAATCTAAACAATGCTTATACAACAACAACAAAACTAAATATTTTTTCATTTTAACACAGTTTTAATGGGAGAAAGTCATTTGTTTGAAATGCACAGAAATGGAAATTGGGCAAGAATGGAGATATCGTATTGTTATTCCTATTATAGAATCTCAATTATTATTGTTTGGAAGACACATTGAGAAAGTGAAGAATAAAAGGATGAGAATTTCGAAGGCAAACTGTTTGGAGAACATGGGTAAGTTTTTTGGTGTAGTATTTTCACGTAAAGTTACGAAAGGGCTATTTGCGAATAAACGTTCGTTGAAATTATAGGCTGGGAGCTTTGATGAAAAGCCACCTTTCGGTATTATGCGTCAGATTACAAATGCGTTGAAAATCTAGCTTTTGCAAACTTATAATGAAAATTATTGGATTTATTAGTTTATTCTGTTTCGAAAAAAATGTTAAAATTTGCTTTTTTTATTGGTTTTTTTTTTCAAGAAGTGAGAAAGGCTTTTAGGTTGAAAACAACAGGTACTTGCTTATTGGTGGTATATATCTAACTTGCACAGATGTTTTGTGATTATGTATATAAAAAAGATAAAATGATTAAAAAACCAAAGAAGACTGTAATCCAATATACTGTCAATATTACATTATACTGCATGTGGTATCTTCAGTCTGAACCACAGTTTATGCAAGACTTAGCTATCCATGAATTTGAACTGCTGGCCGGATACAGGGTAGCCAATCAGTAGCACTCGCAGCCTATTCTTAATTTAATACCTCGATTATGTGTGTTTTATGACGCTTTTACAGTTGGAAATAGACGCGTGTTCACTTGAATATTTCGGGCTCGAACCTTGGATTATCCGAGTATATAGTTCAGCATATTATTTATTAGGCCATTTCAAGCCCTCTTGAGTTTAGCAGACAGTAACTGTGAACGTGTAGAAGTGAGTTAACATTATCGTTGTTTTTCTTGTTGGTAAATAATAAGAAGAAATCTTTCCGCTTTAACTTTCTGGAGCTTTTGCCACAGGAAACTTTTTTTTTTTCTTGTCTTAGATGTGTTAAGTAGGCGAGCGAAACTGTGACGTTGCTTCAATAACGTAGCGCCCTCATAGAAACCCAGTAAGGATGACAAATAAACGCTATATCTTAACGAACCGTAAATAATATCTTAACAAACCATGCTGTTCATTGGAAAGTTGAAATGCTTTGCTCCGCCCATATCCTATGCTGATTTCGCGTAGATCTGAGTTTAAGATTTAGTTTGATTTTTTATCTTTGATATTTATCATTAAAGTCTTGAATTATCTTTTAGTTGATATTCTTTTGTACCTCCTACCGTGATGTATGATAAGCAGAATGAATTAGTCTCAGAAATAAAAAATAAAAATTAGGACAAAAGGCCGTTATTGAATTAACTTACCTCCTTCAGAGAGGCAGGTTTAACCAGTTGTGTAAGAAAATAGTACATACTTCAGCAAACGTGTTATTAAACTGTAAATCTAGATCTCAGTGGAACGTTTTAATTTGACCGTCTTGCTTATGTACAAGAGTCCAGCCGAAAGATCTTTGGTTCCA
Source organism: Tachypleus tridentatus (assembly GCF_004210375.1). Classification (NCBI taxonomy): domain Eukaryota; kingdom Metazoa; phylum Arthropoda; class Merostomata; order Xiphosura; family Limulidae; genus Tachypleus; species Tachypleus tridentatus. Next base: position 116,355,641 of record NC_134833.1, on the reverse strand, counting down.
ACAAGTATTATGTCTCTTTTTTTGTTTGTTTGTTTTCATGTCAAATCCATTGTAAATTGAAATGCTATAAACATTCACAAGCTTCTTTTAAAACTTGTTCCTTGAAGGGTTGTTTTTTTTAATGTAATCAACAAAATACTTTTAAGATGAAACTCTCAAACTAGTCGAGGTTTTAATATCCGTGGTAATTCCTTGTTTTTAGCACAAAGCTATACAGTAGGATATCAGCTCTCTGTCCACCGCGGAGAATCAAACTCCAGATTTTAGCGTTGTTAGTTGCTAATATTTATGAGATTTTTTCTCATGATTGATCAAGATATAATTGTCGACGATAATCCTATTTTACCTGTACCATCTACAACCTGCTGTTCACGATTGGACTCTAGCAATTATTTATTATTCATTTTAAAATGGCCTGGCATGGCCAAGCGCGTAAGGCGTGCGACTCGTAATCCGAGGGTCGCGGGTTCGCGCCCGCGTCGCGCTAAACATGCTCGCCCTCCCAGCCGTGGGGGTGTATAATGTGACGGTCAATCCCACTATTCGTTGGTAAAAGAGTAGCCCAAGAGTTGGCGGTGGGTGGTGATGACTAGCTGCCTTCCCTCTAGTCTTACACTGCTAAATTAGGGACGGCTAGCACAGATAGCCCTCGTGTAGCTTTGTGCGAAATTCCAAAGAACAAACAAACAAAACAAACATTTTAAAATATAAAATAAAACACATGATAAGAGAGGACCCTTGTGAGTTTTACATACATAAAATAGCTTCAGGATAATATACCGTTTTAAGTTTTTCTTCTTAGTTTTCTTCTGTGTACAGGTCCCGAATATATTAATATTCAAGTCCTATATATCCATCTGTATTGCAAGTACATATTTTTATCTACCTATACCTTCGTCAGCTATTTTGGATATCAATGTATTTTATCTACTACACAAAGAGCTCAGTCCATGAGTAAAATTTAAATGTGACGAGAAATATTATGATGTATAAGTCGCGAAAGATTTTTAGTAACTAAAATCGCCCTTTCTTTATATATGTTAAGTTAAATATCTATTAGCAATATAGTGACTACGGCCACGTGTCTGTTTGCTGAAATATTTATAGATTTATAACGGAATCACTACACCACCACCGATGAATATTTGGTCATAAATAACTCTTTTCAACGTCAAAATAACACGCCAAAGTGGATTCCAGTCCATGTAGGGTCCGTTTTATAGCAGAGCAATAAACCACAGATGATGTAAATGTAATATTTTCAAGAATATTACAGATAATCATCTGCATGTATTATGTTTCGGTGTGATAGTTATCATCTTCCTATTCGATGCAACAAAGTTCCACGTAAATAATTACAAATCTCACCGTCAAGAGGCACGTAAAATTGGTATATTTTAAAACTGTCTCTTGCACGTTAAACTGCGATGGAATAATTGTTCTGTAAGAGGTTGTTTGATATGTGAGCCATCGAAGCATATACGTCGCCATTAAGTGGGCAGCATGAATCACGCTCATGCCACGTGCAAACCTCTTGCGAGAGTCTTGGCGCTAAGAATCGATATCTCCTCTAAAGTGTATACGACCTGATATGAGACTGAGGTCAAGTTAGGGGTCAGGCACAAAGAGAAAAACGATAGTCAATGGATTACAAATTGTCAAGTTAATATGATAAAATAACCGATGAGAAATTCAAGCGCACGTAAGCATGAGGGCTAGTGTATAAATACATAAAGTTATACTCTGCACCCAATCTATCTATCTGTTGATCTATCAAACTAATTTACCGGTATATTTATGACGCACGTAGTGATGTTTTTTATTAGGTTTTTTTCTAGTCACTTTATCTCACTTTACATGAATAGTTTGTTTTAGAATGATATCTTATGAGTAACAGAAATTCATCTTCCGTCGTCCTAATCTGCTTTAGTAGTGATGTATGATTCACTGTAATACTGAGAACCCAATCCATTCTTGTATATTAATTATTCTTATCATATAACAACTAATATGCTCCTCGGTGGCACAGCGGTAAGCTTTTGGACTTGTAACGCTGAAAACTGGGCCTCTATATCTACGGTGAGTACTGCGTAGATAGTTCATTGTATAGCTCTGCGCTTAAGAACAAATATTCTGTTTCTTTTCTGAAGGAGGTATTTGTTACTTGGTCCCTTCTACTGTTCCCTTGTCGTTCAGAAAACAACAGTTTTAATAATTCCACATATCAATGCTTTGTTTTATTAGAAAAGTTAACACATTTTCGATACCTGCATGTAAAAAAGAATGTTTTAGCTGGTAACCTTTAACCACTAAATAGGTCTTTAAAGGATAACATACTCAATTAGCATCTTAATCTTCTAATTACTGTATTGTTTTTATACAGTTCTGTGTATCGTTGTGATTCACATTGGATCGAAATGAGTTTTGTTTTTTGTTGTTGTTGTTATTTATTTACCTCCTACAGTAATAAATATAAAAAGCTGACTAAATAAAACGTGAATAAAATTACTTATTTTCAATGTAAAATAAAGAGGGGCCCGACAATGAATAGCTGGATGAACTGTAAAGTGACAGAACTTATGTTTACATTTTTATAAGACGCGTGTGTTGGATATTAAGGATCTCGTGAAGAACAACATTAGAGACCCACAAACAATTTATCTCATAAACAGTTCGAACAACGTGTTTATAAGGTCGACCTTTACAGAGCTTTACTTACGCAACGTTTCAAGATAATCCATTTCATAAACTGTACAAATATTTACTCACTAAATATTCCCTATTGGATCATTCAAGTGAATCTGAAGAGAAGTTAACCCACTCTTCGTCTGACATTTTAATTCGAACACAATAAACGCCACTGGCAGAAAGTTTTATAAATACAGAAAGTAAGGGTTTCTTTTTCAAGTCATCTAGGAGTAAACAATCTTTTTTATTCCGAATACGCTTTAGATTACTTTAATTAATAACAAAACAAAAATTAGTCATTATTTATTACCAGATAGATTGTGCAAGAGACAATACACTGGTTAAAACATTCATTGTGAAGAAAGCTGCATTCATTCGCATCACTGCAACAAGGAGTAAAGTCACTTCTGTTTATGTGGAGGATAGAATATGTGTCTGTTTTAGTGTGAATGATAATACCTCATTCTTTTGTTGTGGACAAATGTAGAATTGTTGTTGTTGGTAAATGGAATACATACACCAGTCTTATTGTGAAGTAGAGCACACCTACACCAAGTATGATTCTGATGGAGAGAAGATACATAATAGTGTAATTGTAAAGAACAGCACTATATCAGTGTGACAGTGAAGGAGACCCACACACACACCAATGTTATTGAGAAGAATAATATGTTCTATAGTATAACTGTAAAGGAGAGCAAACACACATCAATGTTATTAAGAACGCTATACGATGCAATGTGTTGTAAGAGGAGTATGACAAAAGTCTATGTGGTGTAAATTGTTTTGTTTATTTTTTTCAATTTCGTGCAAAGCTACACGAAAGCTATCTGCACTAACCGTCCTTAATTTAGCAGCAGTGTAAGACTAGAGGAAAGCAGCTACTCGTCATCACTCACCGCCAACTCTTGGGCTACTCTTTTACTAACGAATAGTGGTAATAACCGTCATATTATAACGCCTCCACAGCTGAAAGGGCAAGAATGCTTGATGTGACGGGGATTCAAACCTGCGACCCTCGAATTACGAGTCGAGTGCTTTGACTACCTGGCCATGCCGGACTTCCATTTAAATATGAAGGAGAGAATATATCAGTATAACATAACAGTAAATACACCAGTATGATTGTGAAGAGTATTACACATACCAACGTTATTGAGAAAATAGGTTAGTTTTACATGTTAGTAATTAGGACTAATAAATATTAAATTATTCTTATTATATAAAATCTCAAATGAAAAGTTGTCTTTCGACATTCTATTTAATATTTTTTTTTAGTTTTAGCTTTAAGTAACGGCTCTTGATAAGTGCTGTCGCACGTGTGAAACCTGTAATTAATATTGTCAAAGAATAACCAGAAGTCTGTTCCGTCACACACACTCTATAAATGTAGAAGTTACTTTTTTGTTTAACTTAAGTAAAGGATCCACAAGAATAATTTATTGATATACATTTATTAACATTCCTCAGTTTCCTCCAACAACAAGCAAACGTTGTTATAAAGAATAAGAATAAACATTAGACACTTGAGGGGTCCATTAGACAATAATAAGCGCAGCTGTATACAATGGGAGTGTGCATGAATAGCAGGAGGATGGGACCCCCTGCCTGAACCAGCGCTTACATGATCTATACTGATTCACTAAAGTGCGTCAGCATTGTTTGAAATGTATAAATGGTGGAACTTAGTCCTAGGGGTTTCACTTTATAGCCCAGTGCAATTCGATTCTCTGACATATCTAATTTTTATTATCATTTTAATTCAGATCCCCCTTGAAGCTTCTTTGCATTCCAGGACTATCCATCACATTGCACGTGCCTTGAAAATTTATGTATCAAGGCCCATATACTCATGGTCCGTAACACTGCTTCTCACACAGAGAAGTCAACGACAACAATACATTTCATAAAAATGGGAATGAGGTTACTAATTTGTTTCAACCGTAGCAAATTATCTTAAATTAAAGCCGCCAGGTTTAGTAACACATACGAGATAACTCAAGGTCTGTGACTTATTAATCAGTAGCAATTACTGCCTATCAAAAAAAAATTATCATTAGCTCTCGTTTCATTTTCGAGAGAGGGCACAACTTAAAAAGCTGAAGATTAGTAATGGAATGGAGACCTGTTTCGTTCGATACGGAACGTGGAAACAGGAGGTTCACACCCAACACGTTGGGTGGAGGGTTTTATTTTCACCTAGGTGAGAGTGAGTAACGTAAAAGCACTTCCGTCATCCAAAAACTTTTAAGCTTATTTATCAACAATTAATTACTCACATCAGAACTCAGCACCCACCCAGACCACGACCACCTTCCTGAGACAAACAACGAAATGTCCCGCAGACTTGGACGCTTAAATCAAAGCAACCTACCTTCTTTTCATGTATATTTTTAAAGGGGAAGTCCCTTTCCTCTATACAATAAATATTCATCATGAGAAACTGGTTGCTTTATATTTAGCTTTATGTCATGTTATAAGAGGCGTGATCTGAAACAATTATTTTAAATTATTATTTGGAGAGGGGGGAGCGACGGGGTGAAGGTGGATTTACCCACCTACTAACACCCTAAGATGGTCTAAGCTAGAGTAGTAGCAAATAAATATTTGTAGAAAAGAAACGGTTGTTTGTCTTAAATTACACGCAAAGATACACGAGGGATATCTGCGCTAGCTGTCCCTACTTTAGCAATGTAAGACGAGAGGGAAGGCAGCTAGTCATCACCATCCACCGCAAACTCTTGGGCTACTCTTTTACCAACGAATAGTGGGATTAACTATCACATTATAACGCCCCCACGGCTGAAAAGGCGAGCATGTTTGGTGTGACGGGGATTCGAACCCGCCACCATCGGATTACGACTCGAATGTCTAACCACCTGACCATGCCGAGCCTAGAAAAGAAATATTAAACAGTTTTGTTATACAGGAAGTTTCGAACAACAATATTAATCCCAAAACACTAAAAATTCTCTGTTTTAAATAAATTTTGTTTGTTTGTTTTGAATTTCGCACAAAGCTACTCTAGGGCTACCTGTGCTAGCCGTCCCTAATTTAGTAGTGTAAGACTAGAGGGAAGGCAGCTAGTCATCACCACCCACCGCCAACTCTTGGGCTACTCTTTTACCAACGAATAGTGGATTGACCGTAACATCATAACGCCCCCACGGCTGGGAGGGTGAGCATGTTTGGCGCGACGCGGGCGCGAACCCGCGGATTACGAGTCGCACGCCTTACGCGCTTGGCCATGCCGGGCCCGCTAAATATATAACTGGTATCATAAAGAACCAGCTATTATCACCCCATCTCCCACAAAAAGAATGCGGAACATATTATCAGGTCTATCGTCGCTCAAATCTCGAATCTGTATTTTGCAATAAACTTATCAATTACATTATCATTTATGTACACTACCTTCCGGAATCACACCGTTAAAACCGGGTTTAGATACCCGTGGTGGGCAGAGCATAGATAGCCCTCTGAGTAGCTTTGTGCTTATTTCCAAACAAACAAACAGTAGCGACCAAAACAATAACGAAATGAAGTAATTATTTTTGTCTATTTAGCAATTTCTATGTAAAATAAGTTTAAATATATCGAGTGTGGGTGTTCTATCATGCTAATCAACACAAGGTACTAATTTTGTCTTTAGCCGGATAAACGTGATATTCAGTATATTGAGATGTATGTAGTTTTTCAATGAAATAAAATATTTTTCATGTTATACAAAACTAAAAAGAGGATTAAAATGTTTTACTTCTGAAAATGGAATAATAGACACTTCACAGTAGTGTTGATGTTTGTGAAGTTACATGTGAAATAAGGAGAATGATTTGAAATTGGAACAAAGGACGCTTCACAGCACTGTCAATGTTCTTGTGAAGTTATGGGTAAGTGAAGAGCATGATAATCAAGTGAATCTTGAGAAATTTAAGTGTTATGTGCCGAACGTGCAGCTGTGAATGACACACATCGCCATGTTTACAACCATATTTATACGTATACGTCTTGAAGAGGTGAGAGAACATATTTCTTCAGTTTATAAGATTACCATATTTTAGTTCCTTTTAAACATTCTTTCCTGAAAAGGTTATTAGTTAATACAGCGGTGACATTTTTCGTGTCAAGATGTACTGATAAGTCAGTTAATTGCTTAATTTTTTAAGTTAATAACAGTTTGGAAATTACCTTAAATAGATTGTTTAGCTCATACATTTGGTTCTGTGCTTGATAAAATATTTAGAAATTTGAATATTATACATACATACGCGGTTAACACGACAAAATATGAAAAACAGTTCCGCTTACAGAAGAAAAGGTCATACAAATGACCAACCTTACTCCGAATTAGATTTTGTTTATCTGACTATTTTCTCAACGTTTACGAAGATCAAAAACCGAAAATGCGAAAGTGATGTTCTGGACGCCTTTCCTTCTAAAGCCGATGGTATTTTAAAATAAAACTCCATGTATAATATCAAAGCGTGATAAAAATATTTTTAAAAGATCGTGTTGAATACGCTTTTTATTTAAATCTATTTAAAAATATTTCATCTGAATAATTTACACTTTTAAAAGAAGCAAAGTTATTTATCACCATACTTGAGATACTATACTAATCAGGAATCAATACTAAATAACTCTTGCGAAGTTCCTCTTTCTTCTGACTATAACGAAATATAACATATCTTGACTTTCTCTGGTAACAAAAATTGTACCTCTGATATATCTAAACTACCTCAATCAAACTATCTGCTTTGATTAAATGTGGTCCAGTTCAGTGTTTCACACTTCCTTCTCCAATTTTTCAGTATTCAGACCTCTTTCCTTCTCACTCTGAAAATCTATATAATTGTATGTAGGTTTAATTTACGCTACTGCATGAGTTTTCAATGCGTGTCGTAGAGCACGCTATTATTAGAGATTTTCAAAAAAATGTAGAACTTTTGATGTGATCACTTTCTTACTTCAAGTAGATTTTTGCACTTGGACTGTTGTCTATATGGCCTGGCATGGCCTAGCGCGTAAAGCGTGCGACTCGTAATCCGAGATTCGCGGGTTCGCGCCTGCGTCGCGCCAAACATGCTCGCCCTCCCAGCCGTGGGGGCGTTATAATGTGACGGTCAATCCCACTATTCGTTGGTAAAAGAGTAGCCCAAGAGTTGGCGGTGGGTGGTGATGACTAGCTGCCTTCCCTCTAGTCTTACACTGTTAAATTAGGGACAGCTAGAGCAGATAGCCCTCGAGTAGCTTCGTGCGAAATTCCAAAAAACAAACAAACAAACTGTTGTCTATACAAGGAAAATTACATCCTAGAGTAAAATCATGCAGCTTATAAACGTTGATTTCATTTCGAAAGATGTAAAATTCATTAGGTTTGTTTTCCACAACCTGTAGAGAGTTTTTCTTAAATTACGCTATGTAACAAAATTTTTACTTTTTCTTGTTCCTGGGCAGAAAGTGTTATTTCCCAATTGCTTATGCTTAAAGTAAATGGAAAAGACCTAGTTTTCTCTTCAAACTTTGCTCTTGTGACCTAAGAAATGAAATTTTCAAATTTACCCATTTTCCAGAACATTCCAGTTGCTGATAGAGAATGTTCTCGAACTTACACGAATTTTCAAGAACTTTCTAGAATGTTATAGAGATTATGAGAATTTCAAGAACCTTTTAGAATTTTCTAGAACTTTCCATAATAATATATATACAGAAGCTCACTACTCACCATTTTATTTTATTTCTAGCTGCTTAAGTAAACACATAGACCCATCTGATTTTATCAGAGATGGCATCAAGAAGCTGCAAGCATTCTCCAGACGCATTCTGCTACGTATGTTACCAATTTAACAAGACAAGAGCGAAAAAGTACTCTGTGACAGCATCTGCTAAAATGTGTGAAGCCTACAAAACATATTTCGTCATGCCTGTTAGGGATCAAGACAAACCCTGGGAACCTCATTTTACCTGCGAGCACTGCAAAAAAATAAAAAAACTCTAGAAGGTAAGACGAGCAATTTTTGCTTGTTTAAATAGTAAGATTTTATATTTTATACCTTTCAAAATTTAAATACCTTTCGGTGCACTTCAAAGAGGAATTAAACAGCGTTAAGACCTCACTGGAAGCCTTGAAGTGTGATGAGTATGGCTGGGATGTTATCGGAGACTTCAAAATGGTGGCATTCCTGATGGGTCTTCAAGAAGACTTTACCAAGTTTCTCTGTTATCTTTGCCTTTGGGACAGCAGAAACACGGTAGCACACTACAACACAAAGCACTGGCCACAACGGTGGTGTCTTCGTTGGACCACAAATAAAGAAGATCCTGGAATGCACAGAATTCCCCAAGAAGTTCAGTAGGAAGGGGAAAAAAAGCTTGAGGCAGCTTCGTCGCAATGGTTCGGGGCTTCTTGGGCAATCACAAGGCCGCAAATTATGTGAAACTGGTTGAGTCTCTGGTGAAGAACTACAGCAAAATGGGCTGCAGGATGTCCCTAAAAGTCCATATCCTTGACGCTCGTCTAGAGAAATTCAAGGAGGACATGGGAACATTCTCAGAGGAGCAAGGTGAGCGCTTCCACCAAGATATACTGGTCTTTGAACGTCGCTACCAAGGAGCATATAAAGAAAACATGATGGGAGACTATATTTGGGAGTTGATACGTGAAAGTGATTTACATTACAGTCGCAAATCTCGAAAAACAACTCTCCCTTTTAAACATTTTTGTTCATTTTTGTATAATTTTAGTATAAATACACGTAAATATTGATTCATATGTTGTTTTATTCAGACTTTATGTAAATGAAAATGTGCAATTTTGCCCGTTTTTACATAGAAAATATGTTAATTTCATTATCCAGGTCACAAAAGCAAAGTCTGAAGGAATAATGGCCATTTTCTGTACATTTAGAACATAAGCAATTAAGAAATAACACATACTATCCAGGAAAATAAAAAGAGTTACATAGTGTTATTTGTACTAATTTAGAATCACCGGCCGCGTCTCAACAAGAATTCGGGCTATTATCATGATCTTCTGCAGATACACTGCTGGCCAAAATCTTAAGGCCAATGAACATAAAGAAAAAATATGCATTTTGCGTTGTTAGACTCAACCACTTATTTGAATAGAGCTTCGAAAAATGAAAATAAGAAAAGGGAAAATAAAAATAAAAAACTTTTTAGCATATTTTTTCTTTATGTTCATTGGCCTTAAGATTTTAGCCAGCAGTGACCATAATATCGGAGTCATCAAAAGAAAACTGTCTCTTTCCCGGCATGGCCAGGTGGTCAAGGCATTCAACTCGCAATCTGAGAGACGAAGGTTCGAATCCTCATCCCAGTGATGGGTGCGTTATAATTGTACGGTCAATCCCATTGTTAGTTGGTAAAAGAGTAGCCCAAGAATTAACAGTAGGTGGTAATAACTAGTTGCCTTCCCTCTAGTCACACACTTTAAATTAGGGACGGCAAGTGCAGAGAGCCCTCGAGTAGCTTTGCGTGAAATTCATAACAAACAAACAAAATTGTCTAACTGTGATGAATCAGGAAATGGATATTAATTATAACATCGGCTCTTTAATATTCGCTTCTCTATGATACTTGCACAGTTTCGACATAATCCTTCAAGCCTGTTCTGTACTGTCAACACATTGCGAGCGTTTCACAAATCATCCTTTGACCTTGTTTTCTGTCTTTTAGTAGATGTGAGGTCAATTTCATGAAACGTGTTTGACGAAGGTTCGCTGAAATGGTGAAAATATTGGCCACATTTATCTGCACATTTCTTATGTTGCCACTGCCGATGACTCTGTCCCACTGGATCACACTGATTACTTATGGTTATTATTTCAGCCACTCCCTTTTCTAGTGTTGCAGGAACGTTCCATAGTACCAAATCGATCCGCTGCTAAATGATTTTTGACTGCAGCTGAGTCAAGCACCAGAGGTACAAGAACATCCTTTAACATTAAGTTCTCTGGAACTTGTGAATGTATCCTGTCCTAATGTAATTTTTTCAGTGATTTCACCAACTAGTCGTTTTTTGCCAGTTGCCGACAGTGGAGTCTGCAAATGGATGATAATTCTATTCCTCATGAGTTTGTTTATGTCGTTTTGCCAAATTAACTACGGATATTTGTATTGCTAACATCAGTGCCATTTCCATCCGCCAGAAATAAGTCCTTTTCAAAATTTAAAGAGCTGCTATCTTTCTTGGGTCAACTGTAGTAAATGTGCCAAGTATTCAATACATTTTGGAACACACTTAACGTTCTCTATTCATACTCTCATTGTTCTGATGCATTCCTTTTCGCCAGCTTCTTACAGGTTTGAAATATAGTTTTTCAGATTTTTTAATGAGTTTGGTTGCTTTGGAGAACCAGTTATAAGAAGTCGATATGTTTCAAAGGCAAAAACACCATTCCGGATATCAAATAAATCCCTCAGTGGCCTTGAACCCTATGGCAGCTGACAATTTGTTTGCTTCCGCATTAAACGATGTTACAAAATATATTCTCAGTTTGTTCTTGGCTTTGCTTTTGGTGTGGTATAAAATATTTTCAGGTTTCTCAACTATAATTTTTATCACATTACCTTGTAAGATATGTATCAAATTTATTAATGTAAATTTATTTTAATATTGATGTTTGTTTTACTATGTGTGTAAGTAGAATATTTTTGCCAACTCAACTTTCGAGAACCTCGCCTTGCAATTTATAAATCGCCGCGTGAAGAGACAGTTTTATATTATTGGTTTGCTACATTTGTAACGGAATTACTGTTATACATTTACTTTAATATCTACGTTTGTTTTAGTATAATGCATGTAACGTATATTGCTAAAGGTGGATTGCACAAGTCCTGTCTCTTCTCTAAATTTGCAGAAGATTCTCGAGAGTAAGAATCAACAATATATATTTTACGGAAGTATTTGTATATCTTCAAATATTGTTGAGCTAAGTGAATTTTCGAGAGTCTCGCCCAATGAGTGTAAACGTTAGCTATCGCAAGACACAGTAATATAATATTATTTGGTCGCTACAGCCAGTATACTATAACCCTAGAAAGCTAGAATTGTGGCAAACTCTTATTAAGCACAAAACTACAGATATTTCACCAGGAACGTTTATAGGTTTAGAAAATTACGAACCATTTAACTTCAGAGAATTAATTTCGGACGTTAGTATTTCTACGAGGGCATTAAATATTGTCGTCGGTGAAAAACTTATGTGTATTTCTAGTCCTCAAGAGAAATGTACCTGAGTTACAACATAGAACTAATTCACTATCCGAGAACATCGATAAAAGATTCAGTTCCCTACTCAGTATTGTTTGCAAGTTTGTAAAACTCTTGTATATAAACCATTATTTGTAATAACCGTTATTATAAATTGTATTGTTGTTTGTATATTAAAATATATTTGTGTTAAGAAAGAAAATTGTATGTGTAAATCTTTTTGAAATCTATTATAAATTTAATATATATCAAAGCTTAATTAACTTCTGAATTCAAATTTCTGGTTATTTGAAATCCTAATATATAACTTAGGTAACATAATAAATCGGAAAATCGATCAAAATAAATTATAATACGTAACATAATACATCGGAGAATCGTGTCTAAAATTTGAATCAGAGACAAAATTCATTCTAAACTTAAATCTTAATTAAACTTACATTTATCGGTGCCAAAAAGATGTTATCATGTCAAATTATCAAGGATTTCTTGAATCACCCTCCCTCGAACAATTAGAAAAATATCACAAAAGTGAATTGCTTGAAATTACCCAAATTCTAGAATTATAAATTTAAAAATTCATTGAGAAAAAATGAACTAAAACATGCGTATTATCGAAATATTAATCAATGATGATTTGTTACTTGAGGAAGCACTAGCCAATCAAAGTTAAGTGATAAAGATAAGGTAAAAATCCAGTTAAAATGCAAACAAAGTGAATATTAGATATTTTTACCTCTGTAGAAATCTGCAGAATGTCATTGGCATATAATACCTCCACACAGAAATTCTTTTTTGTATCTCCGAGGATGTATAAAGACGTAAGTACGCGTTATTTTCGTACAAAAAAAAAAACATTTTACCTTTTTTCGATATCTAAGATATATATATATGGTATATCCACGTTTTGAATTCATTTTCACTTTTGTGGACTTCTAAGGACGGCACTTCCATACTGAAAACATTTTGACCTCTGTACTATTTAATTATAATATATACGAAGAATGCCCAAATAAACTCCGAGTATTTACAAAGTATTCACGGATCACGGGTCAGGCAGATGTCTTTGTTTCCACAATGAACTGTACACGCTGAGAAAGTAAGTAATTTTTAAGACTTTTCAATATAATCAGAACATTATTCCCAGAAGATGACTTACAGTGAGTGATTCATCGTAAAACAGGAAGGGGAAGAAGGGAATAAAACCCTTCTATAGAAAATGTTCAGCTAGATCTCACTAGGATACCCCATTTCTCGTAAAAACAACTAATAAATAAAAACAAGTAAAGATTAATAGACCACACAAAAAACGAGGAGTGGCCCAGCAGGGGACGGTAATGATGACGCAACTGTACACCTGTTAGCCAATGAGCTCTGTAATGGATTTTATGCTCATTTTCTGTTACATTGATAAGTATTAAATACAAAAAGCACAGACCAAAATTGTTTAAGTGTCTTTTATAAATCAAATATATCGTGCACAACACAAAGTTATACACAATAATTAAGTACTAATTATTTGTTTTCAAAGAAAACTGTACTTTTGGTTATTTACTTGAACATCACATGTATGGAAAGATATTGACTGTAAAGAAAAATCAGTGAGAGAAACCAGCGAGAAATAAACTTTGATTTATCACATTGGGAATGTATCAGTAGTTTGTATTATTAAACATACTGTAGTTTGTAAACTCAAGTAGTACACATAAAAAACTATATTTAGCATCTTAACACAACATTATCTTCCTTTGTGGATGGTAACTCAGAAAACTTTGTGAAGACTGATATTTCTTATAAAAAATATGACTGAACCTTGGGAAGAATGAAATGTTTAGAAAAGGAATATCTATGGGAAAAGGATCCTTACATACACCGTTAATGAAATCCATCCTTTATTCAGGAGAGTCACTTGTGAAATGAAATTATAAATAGATAAACATTGAACAGGGGCAGATATGGGTGCTTAAGAGCATAACATTCAACACCTAAAAATTCTTAACCATCTGCTATTAGCTAATAATGCAAATAAATAGAAAAAAAGTGACCAGTTTTACGTCTCCTGGTGCAGTAGCTCTACGACCTTACAACACAAAAATCGAGGGCTCAGTGATGGGCAGAGTATAGATAACCTAACTTGTAGTTTTGCACTAAAAAACAACTTATTTCGTTTTTAAGTTATTTCTCAATTTCCTTCCTTGATTTCACACTGAATTAGTTAAGATCAATTACCTTTTTACAAATATTTGCAGACAAAAAAATGAAAAATATTAAATGTGCTATATTGTAATTTTGAGCATCCATATCTGCTCTAAGTATCTAATTTTCCTACTTAAGTGAGGCTTGTAAATTTAATAGAAATTAAATTTGATAGATTGCTTAAACTCTACCCCTCTCGGGGTACTACTACCACGTAGATATCTTGTACCCTTTCGAAACTGTGATTATTTTAGCTTTATTTGTCTGTGTATTTTATATGTGCTGTTCTTGTTGTTAGTGGCCCGGCATGACTCAAGCGCGTAAGGCGCACGACTCGTAATCCGAGGGTCGCGGGTTCGCGTCGCGCTAAACATGCTCGCCCTCCCAGCCGTAGGGGCATTATAATGTGACGGTCAATCCCACTTTTCGTTGGTAAAAGAGTAGCCCAAGAGTTGGCGGTGGGTGGTGATGACTAGCTGCCTTCCCTCTAGTCTTACACTGCTAAATTAGGGACGGCTAGCGCAGATAGCCCTCGAGTAGCTTTGTGCGAAATTCCAAAACAAAACAAACTTGTTGTTAGTAAATTGTCTAAAAAGGTATTTACGTACATAGGTATATATATTTATGTATAAGTATTCGAATCGAAAATTCAGTATTCATACATTACAGAAAAAAATATATATATACACTGCTGGCTAAAATCTTAAGGCCAATTAGCATAAAGAAAAAATATGCATTTTGCGTTGTTAGACTCAATCACTTAGGTGAGTAGAACTTCGAAAGATGAAAATAAGAAAAAGGAAAATAAAAATAAAAACCTTTTTTAGCATTTAATAGGGAAAATATGAACACTATGAAATTACCCTAAATACCAGCTGGTCAAAAGTTTAAGACCATACTTAAACGAAGCGTTAATCGGTAAACACGTAACGAAATTTAGTCATTTGTGCTTAAGCATTAGCGTTGTAAACATCTCCCACTGACATCTCCTGTGTTACATTGGGTAAAAACATGGCAAAGGCTAAAGAGTTGATAGAGTTTGAACGTGGCAGAATTGTCGAGCTGTAAAAGCAAGGTCTCTCTCAATGTTCCATCGCTGGTAAGATTGGGTATAGTAAAACTGCTGTTGAAAATTTCGTAAAAAACCCTGAAGGATATGGAACGAGAATTTCAAATGGTCGGCCCAAAAAAATTTCGCTGGCGTTGAGCAGGAGAATTCGACGAGTTCTCGTGCAAGACACCAACCGATCGTCGAACTAGATTAAGGCCCTTACTGACGCAAAATGCAGCTCAAGAACAATAAGACGGCATCTACGAGAGAAAGGCTTTAAAAACCGTAAACGTCTTCAAAGGCCACACCTCCTTCCACACTACGAAACAGCTCGGTTAAACTTTGCTGAGAAGCCCCAAACATAGAACGTAGAAAAAGGGAAGAAGGTTTTGTTCTCTGATGAGAAAAAATTTAACCTGGATGGTCCAGATAGCTTCCAACGTTAGTGACATGATAAGGATATCCCACCGGAGATATTTTCTACACGAAACAGTGGAGGAGGTTCCATCATAATCTGGGGTACTTTCTCCTTCTATGGAACAATGGAGCTTCAGGTTATACAGAGGCGTCAAACAGCAGCTGGCTACATTGGCATGTCGGAGAAAGCATTCTTATTGACTGAAGGCCCTCGCTTGTATGGAAATGACTGGATCTTTCAGCAGGACAACGCTGCAATCCACAATGCCCGCAGGACAAAGGACTTTTTCATGGCGAATAACGTGATTCTTTTGGACCATCCAGCGTGTTCGCTCGAACTGAACCCCATTAAAAATGTTTGGGGTGGATGGTAAGGGAAGTCTAGAGAAATAGACGTCAATTCCAAACAGTGCATGATCTTCATGAAGCCATCTTCACCACTTGGAATAACATTTCAGCCAGCCTTCTACAAACGCTTATATCGACCATGCCAAAGCGAATGTTTGCAGTTATTCGCAATAACAACAGTGCAACTCACTACTGAGACCTCTTGTTAGGCATTTCCTACCCTGTTTAGGACTTCTTTTTGGTATGGTCTTAAACGTTTGACCAACTAGTATTTAGGCTAATTTCATAGTGGTCACATTTTCCCTATTAAATGCTAAAAAGTTTTTTTATTTTTATTTTCCCTTTTCTTGTTTTCATCTTTCGAAGCTCTACTCAAATAAGTGGTTGAGTCTAACAACGCGAAATGCATATTTTTTCTTTATGTTAATTAGCTTTAAGATTTTGGCCAGCAGTGTATATCCATAGTGAATCCAAATCACATATAATTGTTCATTTATAAACTTGTGAAGAGAACAAAGGAAATAATTTAGAATATTTTACAGAATACACTCAACTTAAAAAAAAAACTACTGAATAAGCCTTTAAAGACCTTCTAAGCTGATCTGATCACCAATGAAACCAATGCCCGAATTAACAAGTGTTAAATTGGTTTAACTCTTATCGGTCTCATTGAAACCTCACATGATCCATCATTTCTACTCGAGTTTCTTAACTTTATGATATGGTCTGAAGTATATTTCCGGTGGAAATTTCAAATTAATGAAATTAAAGAAATAAGCCAACAATTTATATCAATGAATACCGGCAAGTAAAGTATGTGTTTTCTTGTCTTGCATATAGTTTACCTTTTTTTTTATTTACATTGCACGCAAAAGAGAGTCATTGACACACGAGATTATTATCATTTTTTGTAGTCGAGATCAAACTCTTGTATGGTACAATCAATAATAACCTTGTAGTAGATGTATAATTAATATTGATAAACTATTATCCACTTAGCAGGATTCCATCTTAGTTTCGCTAAAGTACCAAGAAGTAAATCAAGATGTAGTTATCTAAATGTATGTGTGTGTTTTCCTTATAGCAGAGCCACATCTGGCTATCTACTCTATTCACCACCGAGGGGAAACGAACTGTCTAAATGAGCTGGTTACTGCATTATCTTTTTGTCACGATTAAAATTATTCTTGAACCTAATGAAGTCGATTCATTTTTCAGCCATTTTCAATATGGTTTTTCATCATTTGCATCTCCCATGGTTTGCTTTATAATTCAGGGGCCTGACATGGCCAGGTGGTTAGTGCGGTCGACTCGTCATCTGAGGGTCTCGGGTTCGAATCCTCGTTACACCAACAATGTTCACCCTTTCAGTCGTGAGGGCGTTATAATGTTACCGTCAATCCCACTGTTCGTTGGTAGAAGAGTAGTCCCAAAGTTGGTGGTGAATGGTGATGACCAGCTGCATTTCCTCTAGTCTCACACTGCTAAATTATGGACGGCTAGCGCAAATATCCTTCGTGTAGCGTTGCGCGAAATTAAAAAAAAATAAACACAGGAAGTAACAAAGTATTAGCGATTTTACCAGCTGACTCAAAAGTTCAGTTAGGGATACTACATGCGAGTCACTTCATTACTACACTTAATACAATAGTAACATGTTGGTAATTCTGCACGTAATACTGTTACAGGTTTACAGTTCTAACATAGTTCACTCAGGAACTTACACTGATCCTTTTCGATATAAATGTTTACATAATATAGGTGTTATTTTGAACCTAACTAGCGTTTTCCACTTTGATAATTGTATGATGTTATTGAGGGCTGATTATAAAAGCTCCAGTTTTTCATATCGTACATACTGTTGATTTCTTTTAAATTGTCCATAA
This sequence comes from Tachypleus tridentatus, assembly GCF_004210375.1. NCBI lineage: Eukaryota > Metazoa > Arthropoda > Merostomata > Xiphosura > Limulidae > Tachypleus > Tachypleus tridentatus. Next base: position 116,337,820 of record NC_134833.1, on the reverse strand, counting down.
CGCATGGATGTAGAAGAGGACGTAGAAGTGTGTTTGTTTTTCTTTTAGCAAAGCCATATCGGGATATCTGCTATGTCAACCGATATGAATCGAACTCCTGATTTTAGTGCTGTAAATCCGTAGACTTACCGCTGTACCAGCAGGAGACTCACGAAGAAGTGTTAAACATATAGGGAAATTAACCAGGTAGATACAGTTTTACTGTGGTAAGTAACATACAGGGAAATTAACCAGGTAGATACAGTTTTACTGTAGTAAATAACACACAGGGAAATTAACCAGGTAGATACAGTTTTACTGTGGTAAGTAAATTACAAGGAAATTAACCAGGTAGATACAGTTTTACTGTGGTAAATAACACACAGGGAGATTAACCAGATAGATACAGTTTTACTGTGGTAAGTAAAAGATAACGTACATAGCCAGGAAAATATAGTTTTACTATGATGAATAAAAAGGCAACTTATATACATATTTACTATGATAAGTAAGAACAACGTAAATACCCAGGTAAATATGATTTACTATAATGAATAAAGGGCAACATAAATATCTAGTTAAATATAGCTGTACTGTGGTGAGTAAAGAAACAACGTAACAATAGGTTTGTTATGATGAGTAAGTAGAATATAAACATTTAAGTAAATGTAGTTTTAGTGTCGTGAGTGAAGAATAACGTAAATATTCAGGTAAGTAGATAGGATTATTAGAGTAAGAAAAGAAGAACGTAAATATTCAGGTAAATAGATGGAATTACTATAAAGAACAGCTTAAATACCATATATATCAATTAAAGATTACCTATGCAAGACTTCTTGTTTTTCTTATTCGAGTTGTTTTTGTGTAAAGTTACAGAAAACAGATCAAATGCCCATAAAGTATTTTAATTTGGTGATAAATGTAGAAACTAGCGTGCTTTTCATACTTGTTTGTTTTCGCTCAAAATTTACACTTTTCGTGTGAGAGATTAATAAAAATTATTACACTCTCTTTCCATAACATTGCAGTATTTATCTTATGAAAATGTTTAAATATCAACAAGTCGCTTTCATATTTACCTCTAAATTCATAAAGTTTTCATGTTTTGGAACTTTAAATCTGCTACTTGTAAGACCTAACATAAATATAAACATAAACAGATATAGTGAGAACAACAACCTATGAATAAACAACTAAAACAATTTTATAGATAATATCTGTAGATTTTAATGCGCATATTCATAATATGTAACCCTTTCTCTTCTTTTACATCTTCAAACTTCATCAAACTATTGTCACTTGATTTGCATTGTTATGGTACTAACGAGAACTGATTACTCTGGCCTGAAAATGTATAGTCTTAGAGCACTACAAAAACTTTATCGCAATAAGTGCTGTGTGTTGTTTTTCTTATGTACTGGGTTGTTCTTACCTTGTTTTAACACAAAGTTCCGCTATGTCTATCACTTGATTCGAACCCCAAACGTTAGAGTTTTAAGCTCTGAAACTTCTTTCTAAGCCACTGGAAGTCGTTAGATATTTAATATGGAGTATCCGATAGTTTACATGCAAGTATCTTTTTGTTAGTAGATATGTTCTTAAATAAGTGAATGACAGGAAATATCAATCCATACAAGATGTACTTCCGCATGGTTCCTGCATCTGTTTTGTGCCAAGAGCAAATAAAAACCAAAATTAAGAGTAACAAATATTTTTATTTCTTACTTCTGATGTTCGTATGTCTTGCTGTGTTGTAGCCTACAGAGTGTATAATTTTTCGTGATTCATGGCATGCGGACGTTTTACTGACCTTACGACAGTACAAATTGCAACATTAAGCGTTATTTATATGACGTTTTTATATCATAAATAAAAACGCCTTGATATTACGAAAAGAAACCTGGGGACTAGATCTAGCCGGGAAACTGGGCAGCTTCAAATTTGCGATGAGAAACGGTTAAACTTTTATATATATAAACGAAAATAACTCTAGTTTCTAGAGTTAAAGCAATATATCAACAGTTGTTAGACTGGTTTAAATTTGTTCAAAAAGTAGTTCCCTGAAATATCGAAAGGGGGTATAATTATCTCACTTATGGCTGTGTAAATTGAGGAAAAAACACACAAAAAACGAGATTTTGAGATGTAAAATTAATTGCATTTACATGGTTTCTTAAAAGCTTATAATCATTGATGATTTGCAGCTTTTCCTAATTTCACATATATGACTGATTACGTCATTCATACGAATGTTGAATTAATCCTGCTGTTAGTCTAAACGTGTTTCGGATTACAAAGGCAGCATGTAGAGCTAAGAAAGAGTTACTGAAGTACCTAGACACCCATGTGTTGCAGATATGAAGTTAAGATATGAAGTTTTTATTAAACCCTATTACACTCAAAACCGTCGGATAATTCAGTTTCAGAGCCAGAATCATCATCAGCTTACACAAGATTAATTATCTCTCAAAGTGTGAAAACACTTAGCGGTTTGATGCCACTTCGGGTTTTCCAATAAAAATTAAACAATTTTCAAATACAAATACTACAGATAATTTGAACAGAAACATATGCCATGTTGGATACTAATCGACAGGTGAAATGAAACTGTCATCTGTGCAGATCAACCTTTATGTATTTTTTCTGCAGGCATGATTCGCATTTCTTATGGGTAATTCAAACCGCATTATGTAGTCGTCATGCGACAACGGATCTCCGAGTACCCACATCAGTAAAATTTCTGGGCCTAACCTACGATTAAAGCTAAATTGGAACAAACATGTAAATGAAATTAGAAATATATGACAAAGAGCAAATTAGGCACGTTGTCTGACTAGCACCAGCAGAGGTGTAAGAACTAAAAACATAAAACCTATCGTATATCCAGTGGTATAGTATGCCTGCCCAATAAGGTTAAATTTAACCAAATCACAAATAAACAATCCAAAAATCAATAATCATTAAAGCATACGGAGTTCCCAGACCCACAAACACAAACTTACTCAACAATTACGCAGACATCAATGTGTTGTCAGGATTACTTCTAAACAAGTCAATAAACTATTTCTAGAAACCATTAAACAAAAACAGTTCACTGAAATTACTGAAAAACTTCATTATACATAATGTAGATAGACCTAAGTACCTCCCACCACTAAATCTAGTTAATTCGTTAGATAATCTATGGTCACCTAATACTGGGAAAACCGACAGCTAGATATAGTGTTAGTTTTAGTGCTTTATGTTTTTTGAATCGGTACCCATAGCACTAACTGTAAAATTAAAAGCATGTATTCATAATAAACTATAAAAAACAACCTGCCGGGAGAAATAAGAATCCTATGTTTCAACATCCGTGAACATGGCCAGAAAAGGACCATTCATGTATGCGACAACCACCGAACTATTGTAGTCCTTATGCAATGACTGCATGATGTAATGAGATATTTTCCTAGCTATTAGGCCAACAACATGGAGATCAACTGTGGGCTTTATCTGTGACATCCGAGTGTTAAAACAACAAACAAGGAGGGAAGTAGAGGTCCAGAGGGACTTGATTCTTCCGTGTCATATGGCCAAAGAACAATCAGAGACAGAGATATAGTGACGGGCGTGCCTAAAGGGTTAAAGAACAATGTGAAAGGTAAATATATAAAACTGAGTTTATTGTTGGAAATAACGTATGAATTGTAAACAGTCCTCAAGGAGCAGAGTATTGACAAGTGTTGTAAACAGTCCTCAAGGAGTAAAGTACTGACAAATGAAGGAAAATATATAAAAAACAAAGTAAATCTCAAGCGACCAATTCAGCATTACACCCACCACTATACTGGTACAGATATGTTGACGGTACAATTGCTGGATTCACATCTACAGAACACACACTTAGTTTTTCAACCACGTTAAATCGATACACCCTAACATTAAGTTCACCTGTGAACAGGAAAAAACTAACCAAATAGCATTTATTAACCTCAAGATCACTAGAACTGATACACAATTCAAAACAGAAATCCACAGAAAAATCATCCATACTTGATTATACATTCTCTGGGACTCAACAGGTGAAACAAAACAAAAACTCAACATATTAAGAAACCAAATAAACACAGCCACAAAACTATGTTCACGCGATAAAATTAACAATGAAATTAACAAAATAAAACAACACTTCATCAAGATTAACAAATTTCCTCAAAACACCGTTGAAAAAATTGTACACGCACGTCTAGATCAACAACACGGTCAGCAACAAACAAACAGTAATAAATTCTAAGAAACAACAAACTTTACACTGCTGCATACCATATATTCCCGATATCAGCGAACGGAAAAATAACCAACAATTGGAAAAATGTATAACAAAACACAACATTCCACTAAACACCAAATTTACTCAGAAATTAAAGTCCTTGTTTATTTTGTTTTTCGCGCAAAGCTACACGAAGGCTATCTGCGCTAGCCGTCCCTAATTTAGCAGTGTAAGACTATAGGGAAGGCAGCTCATCATCACCACCCACCGCCAACTCTTGGGCTCTTCTTTTACCAACGAATAGTGGAATTGACCGTCACATTATAACGCCCCCACGGTTGGGAAGACGAGCTTGTTTGGTGCGACCGGGATTCGAAACCGCGACCCTCGGATTACAAGTCAAACGCCTTAACACGCTTGGCCATGCCAGGCCTTCAAAAGTCCTTCTTATGTGAAAACTATACTGACAAACACAGCACCAACATTATTTATAAAACACAATGCAACAACTGCCACAACTTCTATATTGAAAAAAAAAACAGATTCAAAGAACAACAAAAAACACCTTCATACGTTTTTGAACACTACAAATCAAATAAACACAATATAACCAAAGAAGATACCCAGCTACTAAGTAGGGAAACAAATATCAACAAATGCAAAATCAAAGAAGCTTTACTTATACAACAACTCAAACTATAATTAAACCAATATAAAGGAATGCCTTTATACCTATGCTAATTAATAACCTAACATATACTGTAACGCCCCTACAATCCCGTACTCTTTTACACTCTCGTTCCTAAAATATTTGCTAGGGAACGGTCAGTTGCAAACTCTCTTTTTTTAACCTGAAGATGACCTAAGAAGGTCGAAACGTTGTTCTCTACTCTATTTTAATAAATGTTTTAATACCCATACCAGCTGTCTTGAGATATATTTAAACAAAGTAAAGGTATGAATGGCTAATATCAATCCTTCAAACACAATGCAAACAAGATAGCAGGAATAGCATCTTCTTTACATAACAGCCACACTGTGTAGTGGAATCTTAAAAGACAAAAATAGGATAGGTTAAACTCAGTTTTGGTTGAATAGCTATATATATATATTACTATATGTTAATTATTGCCGTCACTATTATCCTATTTGCGTTGTTCTTGAAGGATTAATATTAGCCATTCTTTACCAAGTGGTAAAGACGCTTAGCTCCTAATCTGAGGGTCGCGAGTTCGAATCCCTATCACACCAAACATGCTTGCCCTTTCAGCCGTGAAGGCGTTATAATGTGAAGGTCAATCCCAGTATTCATTGTTAAAATAATAGCCAAAGAGTTCACGGTAAGTGGTGATGACTTCCCTCTCGTCTTACACTGCTAAATTAGGGATGGCTAGCACAGATAGCCCTCATGCAGCTTGGCACGAAATTCGAAAACAAACAAACAAGTTTTCTTCTTTTTTAAAAGGTTTTTCTTTGCTTGTTTTTGTTTGTTTGTTTGTTTGTTTGTTTTAGCGCAGTGTTTCAGTAGATATAGGATTGTTGTATTTAAATACAATTAAGTTCCAACTGTAATACTTATTGTTTATATATTATAGGCTGGTGATTCCTATTTCACTCCATACTTAAGCTTTTCAAAGAAACACCAAATGTCTGTAAGAAAGATAACTACAAGGGGTAATGAAAACATCCTTTACACTAGAATTTTGATTTGCTTTATTGCTACTACTTATTATTACTACTTATAAAAGCAGATACTTCGTTTTAAACTATGTCACCTAAGTGATATTGGTTGAAAACATTGTTTGTATTTTTGAGTTACAGAAGATGCAGAAGAAAGATGAACAAAATATTCAAAGGTTTTCTATGATGTTCTCAGGCACTACCAGAACTTGTGACTCAATCATAACATAGATATTGTCATAAAAGGAAACACTGTATAGTATTGTAAAACTCTTACGACCTATCGAGGAGATATTTAAAATACTTACGTGGTTTTGCTTTGTGAGAACTGAGGTTTCAGTTCTGAATCATTTTTTTTTCATGATGTAATATTTATAATCACTGATACAATGTTTTCTACCCACGAGTTTGTCCGTACTGTGATAAAAGGCTAACGTGTTTTACTTCTACGTTTTTAATGCGTATACAAAGCGAAAATACACGAACATGAACTTAATCTTTTGAAAAAAATTCGTTACTAGCGTGACTGGAAATAGGTCTATCTCTAGCATATCTTTACCTATACTCCTCGAAATTGTTTTCCTGACTGGAGTGTTTCTTTATCTCTCTAAAGAAAACAAAGACACAGTCTGAACTTATGGCAAAGGCTACAAACCATTACGATATTCACACAAACGTACTTGTAGCTGTTAACGCTGTAAGCGAACCCTAGCGGAAAATCTGTTAACAAAATAGCCTTCTGTCAGCTTCATTTTCTGATAATCATCTTTTTTATTGGAGTTGCATGTCTGCATATTAACTCCGAATATCCTCTCACCTCAATCCAACACATCAGCAAAATCATCAAGACCCACCCTTCATGTTTTCAATGTAGAAACACTACTAAAAAAATTTATTATACTCCGAATAATTCGAAGTTAATCTCTGACTCACTCTGAATTTCCAAACAACAACTCACTAGGTGTTATCATTATAATTCTTGTATTTGTTTGTATAACTTATAATGGTTTTAAATGCAAACACCTAATTATGTGCAGGAACACTAGTAATATTTCATTATACATGCGATGTTTAAAATATTACTTGTCTTTGTACATTTTGATGAGCTACAAATAAATGGTATTCATCAGTTTGTCTCTAGGCCAAAACAACTGTTTCCAATTTGATCACAAATGTCTTCCAGCTTTAAAATATTGATTAAATAAATAAATACGCATTCTCTGATTTAAAGTTTCTCGTTGTCCCTCATTATTTTCAATCTGAACTTTATAAAGTGCTGAGTTTGATATATTGTGTGACTAGTCATGGATCCGTGCGTTCCAGAAACTATTGGTATCTTGTGAATCTGCAGCCTTGCCCCAAACTGGTTTTCTATAAAACTGTTGATTGCCTAGAAAGAAATAACTCATAAATCATTAACATAAATTGTCCCTTCTCTCTCTCTTGTTTTAGAAATTAATAAATACAAATAATGCGTTACTGCTTTGTAAACTTTGTGCACGACAAGTTACTTATCGTCCATACAACTAAAAGTGTCGTTTATTCACGATAACAAAACGAAGTTGACGATTCCAGTGTTACTATACAAATATTTGAAAAATCATACGACATTTCCCGTTCCTCTTGTCTTTATTTCTAGTTTGGATAACGAAAAAATATAGATTCCAAACACGTTTAAACCTTTCTTAACAAATCTCAAGAAAAGTTAAGTGTCTTAGAATACTTGAGTGAGGAAGTACATCACAAAAAATTTGTAATTACTCCACTCAAACGATTAAAGTAAGTTATCCTGAACGAAAAACACGAGCTCACCGATACTTACGGTTGATACAGATCATTTCAGGTCTACTTTAGTATCTATTTCACCAGTTTTTCAGCCGATTATTTGTTGTTGTTTAACAAGATGTCATTTGAGGGTTGATCGTGCTCAACCTCATAGTCTTTAATTGTAAATTTTTGCTTAATTTAGAAATTTACAAACTCTTTGCGTTCACTATAGATCAACAATAAGTTTAGGGACTTACAGCATTAAAATCCAGAACTCGACTCCCCTCGATGGGCAGAGCGTAAGTAACCCATTATATAGCTTTTCATTGAAGCAAGATCTCAGTACGTGACTCATTCGTTTACCTCGGTAGTTTTGTAGCTTTAATCTTTTATTTAACACGTTAATTTGTATCTCGATATTTTTACAGCTGCAACTTTGTATTTAACTCAGATTTTCTATTGTAATTTGTTTTAACTCAATAGTTTTACTCTTGTAATTTTGAATTTAATCATTAGTCTTCCTTGATACATAAGACTATATATAATCTTACAGTATTTACCCGCCAGTTTTCTGCGGTTTTAATTAGTATTTTGCAAAGATAATTCCATATTTATCTCAGTAGTTTTCACCTGTAATTTTTAATTATTTACTTTGTAATTCACTTGTAATTATATATTTAATTTAGTTTTTTTCTTAGCCATAATTCTGTAGTTTATTTTTAACTTAACGATTTGACAGCTCTAATTTTGTGTTCGGCCCAGTTGTTTAGTAGCTGTAAGTCTGTGTCAACCCTGCTTGATGGTTAACACAATTTTTTATTCGTTACACCCAGAATAAAATGATAATATTTGGCTTTATTTATTACTGAGTCAGTGTAATTTAAATTGGAATATAAAAGGGTGGAAACACTTAGCAGAACGTGTATGTAAAATATAAGATAAAATCTTTTATCTGTCAAGCTCTCAATTGTTTTTATAGATGAAAAGTTGGAAAAACAGTCTTTCTCTATATACAAGAGCCAAGTTAACATCTCTATCAATTTACTAATCGACAGCTACTAATAGCGATCGTTTAGTGTGATGATTGATTGAAGAAAATATCCATTTAATTGATGTACGTTAAATTGTATGTATATATTTTTATTGTAATGCAGAGAAACCAGGTTTCGCTTTGTTAGCTGGAGACGTGCCAATGCATTAACATTTCCATCAACTATGGCTAATAACTTTTAGTAAGAATAAATTTCTGTAGAAGTCCAAGCAATCAAAATCTATAAGCATAGAAAAGGCTTAACGTTTTCAAGCAAACATCTTTCAGTGTAGCTTAACTTGATATTCTTACTACAATGCAATTCCTTAGCAATCAGTTTTGGTTTGTTTGTTGTTGTTGTTGTTTTCTAACTAATACTGATATACACTGATATGCGATTTATCAAATACAATTAATTATGAAAATAGATATGTTTAATCTTTTGGGATTAGGAAGTGTATTATATTTATAGATAAGACATAATTTCATGTAAAGTTTGTTTTCTAGCTGATTTGTTGTAAAGTTTCACGAATTTAACAATTGCTTACTAACTGTTCATGTGAGTCTTAAAATTAGCAATTAGAATAAAGAAAAGTAGATAGAAGAGATGATTATAGTTTACGATTAAAAATCTCAATACCAAAAACAGGGTGTATGCCTCAGCGTTATACTGTTCATATTCACCCCTCAGTGCTATATTTTAAACTGACTCGACAAAAGCTATTAAAAAATAGTAATATAACCAATCATATTTCATCTGCAAATATCGTGCAACAAAACAGGAGCTACATGAGTGTGAGAACAGTGAAACTTGGTTACATCTTCTCTTAAATATCCAAAAGCTGCAACTAATAAGTATGTGAATGTAAACAATGAAACTTAGTCACGTATTATCTAGAAGTATTGATAGGTAATAATAGTAAAATATACTAGAATGTGGGTATAAAAATCAATCACATATTAATCTGAACACATGAATATACAATTGCAACAACTAATAGCGTGTGGAAGTGAACAATGAAACTCGTTCGTACATTGTGTGAAAAAATGAATAAGTAACTTAGCTCCCTTTACCAGAGTATGAGTGTTGATAATAAAAGTTAGTTTAAGTTTTATGAAAACACTTTTCAAGACGTACTGTAGGTTATGAGTGTGTACGGGAACATTTGCTGTAAAAAAAATGCAAATAAAGCAGCATCCATACTGGTTATTTTTTGCATTAAAATGTAATGTTTTATTCCATTTTTGCTGCTACTTCTGTGATGTAGATAACATCTTCGGTAAAAACTACAAAAAAGCTAAAACGATTTTTGTTGTGCGTGTGTTAAGTTATTAAAGTAGAGATGAAGGGAGAAACATTATGATGGTGTTAAGGGTATGATTTGTATGTAAGTGATTTGGAACCATGTTGTTACAGTCCATGATACCACATTCGGTCATGCTGTATTTGACGAGCATGTATTTTGACAAAAGCCTTACAACTCAGTTTCCATTGCAACAGACACCGTCGAAAGGTTACCATGTTCAAAACACACGACTCTAATACATTGCTTCCATAATAAAAGAACAATGGTTTCCCAGCTTCCGTACATTGCTTCCATAATAAAAGAACGATGGTTTCCCAGCTTCCGTACATTGCTTCCATAATGAAAGAACAATGGTTTCCCAGCTTCCGTACATTGCTTCCATAATGAAAGAACAATGGTTTCCCAGCTTCCGTACATTGCTTCCATAATGAAAGAACAATGGTTTCCCGGCTTCCGTACATTGCTTCCATAATGAAAGAACAATGGTTTCCCAGCTTCCGTACGTTGCTTCCATAATGAAAGAACAATGGTTTCCCATACATTGCTTCCATAATGAAAGAACAATGGTTTCTCAGCTTCCGTACATTGCTTCCATAATGAAAGAACAATGGTTTCCCAGCTTCCGTACATTGCTTCCATAATGAAATAACAATGGTTTCCCAGCTTCCGTACATTGCTTCCATAATGAAATAACAATAGTTTCCCAGCTTCCGTTTCAACAATATTATCGTAAAGACATCCACAGATTTTGTGTTTAGCGACTTGATCGGTATGTCTTCGTTTAGAATAGCACTAATACCCGTTTCTCTCTCCAGATGCTTCAGGTATGTGATAACTGAATTGAGGGTATGGCTAGAAAACTTACCTTGTTGCCCTCACTTTCAGACAAAGATTATTTTTTATTATGTTGCGTACTGTTGCCTGAGGCACGTGAACGTTTTTTTTATACTTAACGTTTGTGTTCGTGAATTCTCGTCTGTCGCAAGATGCTACGCTTTTCTTACCACGGCTAGTATGCGACTTTCTGCGGGTCTCTTCTGGATGGTTCTGAATCCCAAAGTTATCCATATTTCACTATTTTCCATTGTCATTAAATACAAGGGATATATATCTCCATCTTGGAAATTCTAAATCTTAATGCGTCTCTATTATCTGAATGCATGAATACTGTTGCGTCAGAAAGGGCTGTCACGTACCTTTCCAAAAAGCGATCAATTTTAGAAATATCACACTACCTACGAAATGCCAACCAATGTAAACAGTTCTGATACATTTTGTTCATCTGGGGTTTTACATCAGTATCGTTGTCAAGTGCTGATTTCTATTTTCAAAATCGTTTCAATACAATTTATGAAACCATCTGTGTATTCCTGTTTAAATGAATCATATTTTCATCACTTTGGGATTATGCCTGAAATTAAACTTGGTCCGCAGTTTTTTCCACCACAATAGTCGGTAGAAGTTACAGGATTTTGACCAAAAGCGATTCAAACTTTCTAGAAAACTCTTGAGTAAAGGCTTAAATTCATAAATAAAATATATTGCGACTTAGATTAGAATGTAGGCCCCAAGCCAATATACGTCGTCCACACATACGCGGTTTTGCTTTTTAGGCTCAATAAAGTTTTATTTAAAGTCATAAGTAATTTAATCAATAACTTGCTAAAGAATTTATGTACCAAATTATGACCCAAATAATAGTTGTCTTTGAAAAAAAGTCCAGTGTTTTTTTATTAATTAAAAGAAGCTAAACTTGTTATCCAAGCGGAGATCAGAAACTTTCGATAATATGAAGCCTCGATTGGACAATTTAATAATTCTCAAGTAATCAAACGGTTTATTTGATTTTGTTTGTTTCTTTTTAATTGAGCACAAAGATACACAATCTGTGCTCTGCCAATCATGGATATCGAAACCCGCTCTCTAGCGTTGTAAGTTTGGAGGCATACCGCTATGTCATTGGCGAATTGTTATTTTTGATAAAAAAAATATTAACTTCAATGTCAGAAAGGCCCAAAACTGAGTGAATGTTCTTAAGTACCTTGAGGCAAACTATAAACAAAACTAACAGTATTCAATACTTTTGTTGCACGTTATAAACTGCGATAACTCAATCTTTAAGATATACGAACTCCTTCCGAAGCCGACACTACTTTAAGTTACACAAAATATCGAGACACTTACAGAACTTAAAACGGTTAACTAGTATATAAATGTACATTGACAGGCAGACCACCTGGGTTTATATCGTAGTATAACTTAAGAAGTAAGAAAATTATAAATGCTGAAAGAACGTACACAATCACTCTGTGTGACTTTATTTTCTCAGAACCGAACAGAAACAAGAACGTTCACAAGTACGTGGTGACCGACCATCTGAGTCACCGAAGAGTTACGTCATTTTCGGGTGGAAAGTTGGTAAACTGCAGCGAGTTTGACCTGACAGAAATCAGGCATCATCAACGAGTGGATAACCTGAGTCAAAGTGATTGTATTTGAAACCACGGGCTTAAAAACTTAAACAAACTGTTTGGTTAAAATATCTGTAAGCTAACACTCGAGCTCATAAAAACCGTTATCATAATACTATCACACGAACTGGAGATGTGTCTTGAAAAACTTTAGAAAGTAAATTTGTAAACAACCACACGAACTCATAACACATTGAAAGAAAACTTTCTTAAGAATATTTATGAGCTGCGACACGAACGGAAAACATGTTTTGAAAAATCTCCCAAATATCATTATAAGAAGCATTTTATAGATTAATAAAAGTTACAAAACTAAATATTGAGCGAAAAAGTTTTCGACAAAATGTTTTTGGTTTTTTGCAGAACTTCAAGCACAAGTTGAGTAATTTAAATGGAGCCGAAGCGAAATAAAAGACTGAAGATTAAACGAATAATTGTAACTACAGAAACTTGTTATCTTGGGTTAAATCTTCAACATAAACACTGAAACCCATGAAGGAAGTGTTTAACTTTATTGTCATTTGTTTATACGTTTCAATGTTATGGCAATTTGATACTTTGAATTACTTTATGATAGTCTCGTGATGTAACTAAAATCTCCATATTGACTGAGAACATCAAAAACTTTAAGACAAAATAACAGCAGTTCTAGTTGAACAGAACTAAAACGACATTCTATTACATCTTACAAACAACAATTATAAATGAAACGTTGAAGGTGCTGGCATTCTGTGAAACACGTTATAAGCTTAGAACTGGATATTCCCTCTCGTCTGACAGAGGAAATTAAAATGAAATATCGAAACAAGTATCAAAGTTTAGGACAAGTGTGTGAGTCAACTACCATTAACCACCCTCAAACTTACGAACTTTTCTCAAAAGTTGGTGATGTGATTTTAAAAATTCACAATAGATGCCCTTCCAATCAACAGTTAACTGTGCCTTAAAAAACAAAACTCAAGGTAAATAAAACATTTATATGTTTGGTTTGGCTAGTCTTGTTTTTCCATGTTGGTGTTTTATTGTTTTCGTGACTAGATAGATTAATTTTTGTCTCGAACGCATGGTGTGAATAACGAAAGATTTCGTTTAAAGTTTTCCTCCCTGATGGGCATAGTAGGCGTTGGTGGAAAGAAATGATTGGCAGGTTCACCTTGAGCGTATTTCATGGCTGTCCGTAATATAACATGTACTTAAATGCCATACACATGATTTTGGTTATTTAATTTTTTGTTTTGTTTTATCTTTTTCTGTTTTGTTTTGTTTTTTTTCATCGGGCAAATGGGTTTAACGTTATTTTATTCCGAATGGGAGTGTTGCAAAACGACTCTTGAGAAAATAAAATTACAATTCTGTAATAGGGACCGCGACAGCACGCCTTTAAATCTACGGCTATTATCATAATCAATAAAAGTCTTTAAAGCTGAGAAAGTGATTCAAAAACTTACACACCTTTATTTGAAAACAATTTCTGCTGCACATACATATATGTTTACATACTGGTTAGAACTACATAGATATTTCATGTATGTCCTCAGGTCCCACAAAAAAAAATTCTGGATTATATATATTCTTAACAATAGCACAAAAAAGTGATAGCAACCGACCTCGGTTTAAATACCATTTCTTCTAAAGCTATAAACACACATTCTTACAGTTTTAGCCACGATTCATGACTTGTTTTGCACGTAAAGCTTGTTAGACATACACTATCTTCGCTAGAATCTTACCTAAAGGGCTCTGAGACTGCTCAACAGTTTAGTACGTAGTTATATATCACAATAGAATCTATACGGTTTTCTTTATAATTATTACTGAAAAAGCCAAACTGTAAAATTAAAAATATCAGGTACATTACTTACCAATTACAATGATAATCACCGGAAAGTTGTACGTGAAGTGTTCATAATTTATTGAAATTAGATAATTTATTGGATAATTTTGGTAATGTTTCTCCGATGGTATAGCAGTAAACTTGGAAGTGTATAACGGTGCTATATATCTGCGATAGGCACAGTACAGTTAGCCCATTATTCTACAATAGGAACAGTACAGTTAGCTCATTGTTCTGCGATATAAAGAGTACAGTTAGCTCATTATTTTGCGTTAGAAACAGTACAGTTAGTCCTTTATTCTGCGATAGGAACAGTACAGTTAGCTCATTATACATCTTTGTGTTTAGCAATAAACAAACCATTATAGTTGTAAGCAAATTATAAGAAGAAATCCCGTTTGCGGGCACTGTAATATTACTTCCTAATTAATATTACCAAATTAGTATTGCACATTAATTTGATGGCATTTTCTTTTACCAGATGTTTATCTGTTTGACTGATTGTTTTAGAGGAAGTAAATATTGAAATCTTAAATCCTTTTTCATAAAAGTACTACAAAAGAACGTATCTATCTTTTAAAAAAATATTTTACTTCACCTCACAAAATGCAGTTTCATCAAATATTGCAGATTCTTCAATTTGAAACTATATATATGATGAAAGCTTATTTCTTTGCTTCAGATGTTCGAGCAAAGCCTTACAAGAACTATCAACGTTGGTATTCACCGTCAAGACTTTTGTTGCACTAATCGAAAAGTGAGATTTGAACGTCATTCTTATAATTCACTCACGGTTTTAAAATCCTATTTGCGTTCTATTTTAATACATTATCCCCCTCTTTACTATGTTAGATTAATATTCTTTCACCAGGTCAGTCGGTGTTAGTTTAACACTCTTCCACTAACTCACCCATAAGTTCTGTTGTCGTCTATATTCTTTTAGCTTAATACTCTCCTACTAACTCAACCATCTTATAAGCCCTATTAATATCTATACTTTGCTTCTTTATCCCTATTTTTCAATTCTCTCCATTTGACTCAGCCGTCTCCTATATGTCCTGTTGGTGTCTTTTCTGGTAATGTAATTAAAGCTTTCCCACTGACCAGGCCAAGTCCTGTTGGCGTTCATGTTTTAAAATACTATCCCTCTTTTCTGCTAATTTAATTAGAACATTCCCACTACCTAAGCCGTCTCCTATAACTCCATTTAGTGTACATGTTTTAATATACTATCCCTCTCCTTGTTTATGTTAGTTTCTATCGTCATTGCAAATTTCTGGGCGTGTATGAGAAGTAGGACTAAAATCTGTTCAAAGTAAACATTTAAGTGCTGTATAGTCAGGCACTGTTCACCTGGTGAACAGCGATAGGTTAAATGAAGCAGAACAATGCCATACTTCAGAATTTTCGAATGAGTAAACTTTTGGGTGTAAATCTCTCAAAAGAGTTTTCCACTGACCATAATACAGGTAATTTTATCACAAACATGGTCCGGCAATACCAGGTGGTAAGGGAACTCGATTCATAATCTAAGGGTCGCGCATTTGAATCTTCATCTCAACAAACATGTTCGTCCCTTTCAGCTGTGGGGGCGTTATAATTTCACGGTCAATCCCAGTAGCCCAAGAGTTGATGGTGAGTGGTGATGACTAACTGCCTTCTGTCTAGTTTTACACTGCTAAATTAGGGACGGCTAGCGCAGATAGCCCTAGTGGGGCTTTGCGCGATATTCAAAAACAAACAAACAGTCTTTATCACAGACAATGTCGAACGTGGTGCACATTCCCAAAATTTTCAATGTGCTACAACATAACACTATGTAACAAAATTTTTACATTTTTTTTTTGTTACTGGACAGAAAGTGTTATTTCCTAATTGCTTATGCCTTTTTAAGCTTTGCTTTTGTGACCTGGATAATGAAATTTTCAAGTTTACCCATTTTCAAGAACATTCCAAGTAGATTCAGTACTGAGTAGCTGATAGAGAATTTTCTCGAATCTACAAGAATTTTCAAAAACTTTCTAGAATGCTGTAGAGGAGCTTACGAGAATTTTCAAAAAATTTGTAAAACTTACGAGAATTTTCGAGAACCTTTTAGAATTTTCTAGAACTTTCCATAATAATATATGTACAGGGGCTCACTACTCACCACTTCAGTTTAGTTCTAGCTACCTAAGTGAACACATAGATCTATCTGATTTTATCAGAGATGGCTTCAAGAAGCTGCAAGCATCCTCCAGACGCATTCTGCTATGTATATGACCAATTTATCAAAACAAGAGCGAAAAAGTACTCTGCCAGCATCTGCTAAAATGTGTGAAGCTTACAAGGCACATTTCGGCATGCTTGTTAGGGATCAAGACAAACCCTGGGTACTTCATTTTACCTGCGAGCACTGCAGAAAACACTAGAAGGTAAGACGGACAATTTTTGTTTGCTTGGATAATAAAATTTTATATTATACAAATTTTAGACTTTTTAAAACTTAAATATATTTTAATTTATTTTTTTAATTTCCAATAGTATAAAAAATAGCACATGTGAAATATTTTGCATGAACCTTTTACACATTAGGCTTTACCAAGTTTTCCTGTTATCTTTGCCTTTGGGACAGCAGGGACACCGCAGCGCACTACAACAGGAAGCACTGGCCGCAATGGACCAAGTTCTCTGTGGGGAGGCACAATGCCAAATGTGAGCCACTAGTGGATCTGCAGAAAAAGTTGTTCTCACCATTGCACATAAACTTGGGTCTTATGAAACAATTTTCACAGCTCTTGATAAGGATTCTGCAGCCTTCAAGTACCTTCGAGACTTCTCTAAGCTGTCTGAGGCAAAAGTCAAAGCTGGTGTCTTTGTTGGCCCACAATTAAAGAAGATCCTGGAGTGCACAGAATTCCCCAAGAAGCTCAGTAGGAAGAATAAAAAGCTTGGGGCAACTTTGTCGCAACTGTTCGGGGCATCTTGTCAATCACAAGGGCGAAAATTATGTGGAACTGGTTGAGGCTCTGGTGAAGAACTATGGCAAAAGGGGCTACAGGATGTCCCTGAAAGTCCATATCCTTGACGCTCATCTAGATAAATTCAAGAAGAACATGGGAGCATACTCAGAGGAGCAAGGTGAACACTTCCACCAAGATATATTGGTCTTTGAACACTGCTACCAAGGAGCGTATAACGAAAACATGATGGGAAAGTATATTTGGGTGTTGATACGTGCAAGTAATATACATTATAGTCGCAAATCTCGAAAAAATACTCACTTCTAAACATTTTTATTCATTTTTATATAACTTTAGTATAAATACACGTAAACCTTGATTCATATGTTGTTTTATTTTAGAACTCATGTAAATGAAAATGTGCAAATTTGCCAATTTTTACATAAAAAATAGGTTAATTTCATTATCCAGATCACAAGAGCAAAGTTTGAAGGGAATAATGGCCATTTTCTGTACTTTTACAACATAAGCAATTAAGAAATAACACATACAATCCAGGAACAAAATTTGTGTTACATAGTGTAATTAACAGAGAATAAATTTCATTAATGATCGTATAGTTTTTATACCCTTTAACCAAGCAAAATGTGTAATATTTTAAATTTCAATTTAAACAGCAATAATTCAAAGAAACTCATTTAGAATATTTCAACTGACGTAAATTAGCCATTCAAAGTATACTTTCCAAACTGCCACAGGTTGAAAAAAATTTTTATGCCATCTCATATTGAAGTATAAGTTGTTTATTGATACTCATAATATCTGCTTCACTTTAAAAATTACGATAATTAACTAAAGTTGAACAAAATAAAGAAATAATGTTAATTAAGTTATAATACTATAATTTTTTTTCATTCTGAGTTGAAAATAATGCACGTTTGATGACCGAAATGCTTTTGAAAATGGCCTTAAGGTTTTGTTTTTATGTACAAAGTGTTGGTTTGAAGCATGGGTAAAACAGGTTCGTTTCTTTAGAATTTTCTTCTGAAACTATACAAAGGACTATTTGTTTGTTTGTAATTAAGCAAAAATCTACATAATGGACTATCTGTGCTTTGCACACCACGGATATTAAAATCCGGTTTCTAGTGTTGTATGTCCGCTGACATACCGCTCTGCCACTGGGGTAAACACTATCTACAACGAACCATCCCTAATTCATAAATTACTCTAGAAGGAAGGCTGCTAACCAACAACATCCGATGTCTAGTCTTGGGCTATTCTTTTCTAACCGAATAGTAGGATTTTATTGTGAAACAAAGTCCCATAATGCGGCGGGCGATTTTGTGTAAACTTGACACAAATCACGAACTCTTGACTCACAGTTGAAGTACACCAGATATACAGTATGCCTAATCCTAGGCATAACAGGTACTGGCAGAAGTGTTAAAGTTATATTTTACTAATACTGTAATGAACTGCTTCCCAAGATGTACCGGAACATGGCTGTCTCATGGCTTCAAATGTCCGT
Source organism: Tachypleus tridentatus (assembly GCF_004210375.1). Taxonomy (NCBI): domain Eukaryota; kingdom Metazoa; phylum Arthropoda; class Merostomata; order Xiphosura; family Limulidae; genus Tachypleus; species Tachypleus tridentatus. Next base: position 116,319,027 of record NC_134833.1, on the reverse strand, counting down.
CGTTTTCTCGATTTCTGAGATCAATCACCAGTGTTTAGAAAATACTCTCGTACTTTGCAAGTATTGGATTGGATAATTGGTATTAGTAAGTAGGCTGAATATTTCTACTAACAAAAACGCATTAAATATCGATCACGAAATATAAGTCTTCACTCCACCCTTTCACGTGCGATTTCTCCCACCAGAAGTGATTGGCTCCATCGGTCAAAATCAATCCAGTCAAAGCCATCGTTCATGGTAATCACAGTGATTACGTTTGAATGTGGAGTCCGTTTAAATAAACAAATTACACAAGTCGTCTTTTATTACACGATTAAACCTTGAGATTATCTATGGGCAAAAGAAAGATAAAGAGTCTCATGTATGAACTCTAATTAACGTTCTTTAAACAGGTTATGTTGTTGTTGCTATTTTTTTACGTAGCATTCTTTATCATTGTTATGTTGAAAACGTGTATTGAAGGTAATAAATATTTGAATCTGTGTTATGTGTTTTTATCAATAATAAAAGAGAGGCCCAAATGTCAAGGGTACATTTCTATTCTTAGTTCTATCCTCTTTGAATGTGGCTCTTACGTATAAATGCAGGGCAAGGCAAAAGTGACTGTTAGTTGTTTTAATTGGAACAGAGTTTATTTCTAAGTATTACTTTGAAACAAATATCATTTAATTTGCTTTCACTTGATTTCATAATATTTGCTTTCACTTGATTTCGTAATATTTGCTTTAGAACCAATCATGTACGAATAGTTGGAACAACGGTATATTAGCATTTGGTTCACCATACACATAAATCGAAACCTATCACCGCGGATTGAAGAAATAGTTTTGCAAATTAGAAGGTCTAACTTTCGATTACTCCTTTCACTCGAATTTTCTGAAAATATGGCTCAGACGACATTTATTCTTCTATCTAGGGATTTAGAGAAATTCCATAAGAAACTCTTTTTTTGTTTTTGTCCCTCGATAAGTCAACAGTAAGACTACAGACTTACAACGCAAAGATTTCGAGGTTCAATTCAACGCGGTGAAAAAAAGAGCAGATAGCTCACTGTGTAGCTTTGAACTAAGAAAACAACAACTCGCTTTTCTTCTTTTCGGACTACTTAATTTGTGACATAAATCATTGTTTAAAAGGTTAAGACTAAATCTTAGCCATACTGTTGTTTTTTGTTTTTTTTTCATGGACCTTAGTAAGCAATACTAATTGACATTACCCATCTGTTAAAGGCAAGCTAACTACACGTATTAGAACTAAAAATAACAAGCCTGGGATATGTAGTTCACAAAACAAATCACAAAAACTTACATAGTGAGAAACTATTCATTCATTAACAGAATAATTCATTATTATTGATGACTTCGGCCGCAGTTTTAATTACTAATCAAAAGTAGTAAAGCAGTGTAATATTATCTTAGAAAAATGAGAGATAAAACGTCTTAAAATTTGGTGTATTAATATTCGTATATGAAGGTTAATTTCATCAAAATTACGCTTTTGTAGCTTACAAAATATAATGTGAAATAACTTGAAACTTAATAATCAACTAAAAACAAAGTTAAATACATTAAAAATATTCCTCTTAATGGTATGTATTACATGGGAAGGGGGGTAAAGTGAGTTCAAGGGATTTCTATTAAAAGAATTAGAAATAACAATAACATAGAAGCTACTAGTCAGGAGCCTTGTACGCAATTTACATTATATTTACTTGTGCTTCTTTCTCATACCTCGTCCCTCCATAGGTAGTATTATTTACGCATATTCGCCTAACACTGAAGGTTTTTTGTTTTGTTTTTTGTGAGACTCAGTTTAACCTTTAAATTTAGGCTTTGCAACTGGGCTCTGTACATGCTATAATGCCGTGACAGTAAGCCTTAGTTTTTGAAAATGTTTGCCTCGACAGCAGAACAATCATGTTCAATCTAAGAATTTCGCAGAAAGCTACAGGAGGGCTATCTGCGCCAGCCATCTCTAATTTAGCAATGTAAGACTAGAAAGAAAGCACATAGTCATCACCACCCACCGCCAACTTTTGGGCTACTCCTTTACCAACAAATAGTGGGATTGACCGTAACTTATAACGCCCCCACGGTTGAAAGGGCGAGCATATTTGGTGCGACGGGGATTCCAACCCGCGACCCTCAAATTACGAGTCGAATGCCTTAACCACCTGGCCATGCCGAGCCTTGGCACTATGAAAGGTAAAAATCTTTATTATTAGTAACACTTGATAAGTGTAAGCTAACACTACAGACACTAGCCCTAGTAATGGCAGCTGTGTTACTGAAACTAGTCGGCTTAATTAATAATAAATATTTTATCTTTCATTGCGTCAAAAAATATGTTTGAAAAGAAATTATAAGTATATAATAAACAGAGTTTCTGTAATTATTTATTTTACACAGAATTCCTATTATTTAACTATATGACCAGTAAAACCTGTATAATTTTTTCTTCTGTTAATTATGAAAACTAACAGATACGTCACCATGAGAGCAGCTGTTTGTAGCACTAATTACTAACTGTACTACTAAAACGTAATGTTTATATACATATATATTAAAATGGTATCGTTTATTGAAAAATAATAGTTTTTTTTTGTTTTTTAAGAACAGCAGTTTCGTCAATTACGTCAATAACGAGATAATCAATTCTTCACGTACGGTCCTCGTGACAGTCCTGTTCTTACTGTGAGGAGAGTACTTTTATTTAAAAGACCCAGAATAACCAGGTAGTTAAGGCACTCGACTCATATTCCGAGGGTCGCGGGTTCCAATCGCTGTCACACCAAACATGCTTGCCCTTTCAGCCGTGAGGGCGTTATAATGTGACAGACAACCCCACTATTTGTTGGTGAACAGTAGCCCAAGAGGTAGCGGTGGGTGGTGATGACTAACTGCCTTTCCTCTAGTCTTGCACTGCAAAATTAGGAACGACTAGTACAGATAGCCTTTGTGTAGGTTTGCGCGAGATTAAAAAAAAAATAAACCAAGCATGATTTTGTAACTCTGTTAAAGTAGAGAAAGACTTATGATTTCTCTTCTCAACTCGACGTACCCACAAGTTAATTTTCTTGTAGCTGCTTCTATCAGGTCATCCCTTAAGTAATGTCCGATTTTAGGTTCAGAAAAAGAGAAAGGGTTTCAAACTATTTTAATGTTATTTAATCAATAATGTATGTTACATTATTATTAATTACTTCCTGCTAACGATTCACAAGCTTCTGAATGCTACTTTATAAAATTATTGGAGTTTGGAGGAAAAGAATGTAGAGAGGGTAGTTTTGACATCTTCATTTGTTCCAAGGTCTTCTCCATCAAGATAGTTCTGCAAACTTCGGAATAGATGATAATCACATGGGGCAAGGTCTAGAGAATAAAGAGGATGTGGACGTTTTTCCAAGTCTAGCTCTTCAATCTTTGTACATGTGATCCTCGCTGTATGGGGCCGTGCATTATCTTGGTGTAACACATCTTTACGATTGATGAAGGCAGGCCTCTTTCCTTTCAGTGGAATATTCAAACACTCTAACTCTTGACAATAGAAGTCTGATGTAATCGTTAAATTGAGTGGCAGCAACTCAAAGTGTATCACACCAACACATCAAACGCTTAACAACACTTTCCTTGGGTGGAGGTCCATTTTGGGCTGTGCTTTAGCCAGTTTTCCTGCACTGAGCCATTGTCTGCTGTACTTAACATTTTTATAAAATATCCATTTTTTATCTCTAGTCATTAACCTGTCCAAAAAAGGTAAGTTACGTCCACGAAAGTGCAGAGAAGTGAAAATGTTCACTTTTGCTCGAAGATTGGCTTCTGTCAAATGATGGGGGACCCATTTTCCAAATTTTGATACCTTTCCAAGCTGTTGCAGATGATGGTGAAGAGTCGAATGGGTTAAAGTAAGCTTCTGTGCTAGTTCTTCAATTGTTACAGCACAATCTTCATCAAGTGTAGCCAGCATCAAGTCATCATTAAGCTCAACAGGACGATCTGAACGTGGTGCATCACTTATGTCTCACTTTATCTGGACTTCTGAAACCACCTTCGATATTTTCTTTCATTGAGAGACTCCACATCATAAACACCTTGAGCGTTTCTTGCAGTTTCTGCTGCACTATTGCCTTTTTTAAACTCAGTGGTACAGTGGTATGTCTGCGGACTTAGACACTAAAACCTGGGTTTCGATACCCGTGGTGGGCAGAGCACAGATAGCCCATTGTGTAGCTTTGTGTTTAATTCAAAACAAACAAACAATGATCCTCAGACACATCCCTCTTTATAAGGGTTTAGTTGATTAATGATCTGAAAAAGTAGGATTGTGTGAGATTTTTTCATTTGTTTGAACATTTTTATACACATCCTAATACATATTGTAGTCATTAAAGCCTTCTACAAAGACAGAAATGATGATGCACTTTATCATTTGAATTATCGGACATTATTTATGGGATAACCTGATAGTATAGTTATTTTTCCAATTTTTGTTTGTAGTGCCATTCAGTAGATGGCGCAGGGGTTTTGGTAACATTCATAGATACTGACATACATGTTGCATCCATTATAGTAAAATTATCTCTTTTAATTCAGTAAATAGAAGTATTACAAAAGGAAACGTTGCTTTTGAAGAACTACAATTTTACTAACGTGTGTAACTTTTTGCGTAAGTAGGATTAGACGTATATAATCCCTAAAGTGCATGCGAGGAAGTATTTTGTAGAGAGAGCATTATTATGTAAACGAGATAGTACATGAACTTTGGCGTTTTTAATTTTTTATTTTATTTTTATCATGCATATACACTAGTAAATACTGGTCAAGATCCTCTACATCGCCGATTTAACATAATTTAAAGCAATGTAACTACAGTCGTGTAATTTCAGAAATCTCGTGGAAGAACTGCAAGAGAATGTTGATTGCTAGTGTGAAAAGATGCAAATGAGAAAGTGTAAAATAAAAGCATCGTAATTTCCTTATTTTCGTGCTTGCGTTGCGCTCGCTTCACGAAGTCGAGTGGGTGAGCGCGTGCAATTTGGAGCACGATCAAACATAAACATTTCCATGCTCTCGTAAAGTGAACAGAAAGGCCCAGTTGCATTTTGAAGTTGTTGTTTTTTACTATTTATTCCGAGTTGTTCTGCACTGTGGGCAGTATTTTAAAGTACATTATTCAACAAAACTAGCTGTAAAATGGAATTACAACAAAACCTGTCTTGGGTGTATATTTAAGGTCAGCTTAAAAACTTCACGCTGGGCGCGGGTTGGCCAGTGGTATAACTCTAATTTCAGAGCGAACAACACTACAAAATATTCTTCGCATTTTAAGCTGTGTGTGAATTATAAGAATGGCAGTCAATATGTGTACTCTTGGCATTAAATGAGAGTGTTAGAGTGCTACTGTACGGCAGCCTTCCCTCTGTTAAGTAGTTGAAAAGTATGTCTAGTACCTTACCAGTTTTTCTATAAATACAAAATGCATACAGAGACTCTCTGATTAGTGAAGTAAATATTTTTGTTAATAAATCTGTTTATATATATATATGGTCAAACTTCTACACTGATAGAGAAAGTATATCAAAATAACAATGATAAGTTGTTTTTACTTGTTTTTGGAGCTAGTCAGCACCACCCACCACCAACCCTTTAGCTACTCTTTTCATTAAAGAAAAAACAGGATTAGCCATCACATTCTAACGCCCCCACGAATGAAAGAGCGAGCAATTTTGGTGAAGGAATTTGAACTCCAGACCCGCAGGTTACAAGACGAGCGCCCCCTAACCACCAGACCGTGTTGTGTCGAACAGCCTCTCTAATTCTTTATCATTTCATTGTGTTTTGTCTTGTTTTGCGCGCCAGATATATATACAGACTTTGTTGTCAACTTTAACAAAACTATTGATCGGTTTTATTGTCAACTATTAAAGTAGGTATTACTACTTGACTCTGTGTGTTTATTAGGTCAACTTTTTATCTATTAAATATCTGAATGCTGGCTGATGTCGTTCAACAAGAATGTCAATAAAAAATGTCTTCAAATAAAAATATCACTTTTTCATTACCAACTAAAGCTTTCTAACAGTTACCAAGAAAAATACACTAAACACCCAAACGACTATGTCTAGTTTCATGGAGTGCCATGGCTGATTTATTAAGCAGTTCACTATGAATATCAGTGTAGAGAAATTATTATTGTTTAATTAGTAAGCAGCTACTGATTAATTTATTTTATAAATAACAAACATTGATTTTAATTACCACAAAAATTAAGTCGGGATTACATTTTTTGTATTCTAATCTTTATATCTTTAACTAAAAACAAAACACAAAAGTTACATGCCCTAATATGTAAAAGCTATAGAGAACAATAGATTGAATTTAAGTTTTGGCTTCTAGAAACTAACAAAAAGGATATGGCTGGTTGGCTGACTGATCGAGGATATATTCGCGAAAATACTTACCAATTAAGGCTCGGACGATCGCTTGATCAGACCAAACTGGAGAGCGGCCAAGTTCACCTGATAAGCCAACCTCTCAAGGTATCTGTTGCGACCAGTACCCCACGTGACACATATAACTCTTCTCGCTACATTAATTCTTAGTCGATTGCGCCTTTAGTGCGTGCATGGCTCGTGCCTGATGACTATGTAAGAGTCATTCCTAGCGAAATCTCATAAATTATTCAGTCTGAAAATCCAACCACAACAGGCCTTAAAAGGGTTGAGTTGCTGATGTAAGTTGTTTTGTTCCTAGTTCACTTACACAGTTCCAGATAGTTTTTTATGTTTGTCAGTTTCCTGTAAGGAGAAATCTTTACACTGAACGATAAACTATATCTTTTTTTTATTCATTATGCTATGATTGAGTAATTATAGTCCTCGAACTGAGTTATCAATCGGCCTTTAAATCTCAGAAAGTAGTGTAGCCACGTATGTTATTTTCATTATCAGAAATGAAAATAATGAGTCGATAAACTCTTTTTCAGTCGTAGATCTAAACCAATAATGCCTATTAAATGGCAAACAAAATTCCCTGAAAAGTCAGTTGTTACTGGAAACATCAAAGTAACCTTAAATTAATATTTTTTCCTACTGACAATTAAACCAAATATATAAATCTTTTGTCTATTTTGAGATTTATTTTTTGTTTCGTTTCTTAAAGCGCAGTTAACAGTTAATTAGAATAGCATCTACTGTGAATTTTTAAACTAGCATCACCAACTTTTGAGTAACCTTTGTATGTTAGGAAGTAGTTAATAGTAGTTGACTCATACACTTAAGCCTTGTTCTAAACTTTGATGCTTGTTTCGATATTTTATACATGAACATTCAAAAAATCAAAGAGAATCAAGCTGGTACCGGAAGTACCAATATAAGCTATTCTTCCCTTTTGAAAGATAAACCAAAACATTTCTAGAAATTCCAAACAAGAAACTCAAAGCGAACTAAACACAAATAATAGTTTTAGATTGATCTCTTCTTTCCAGAGGTAAAGTCGTCCTGGAAACTAAAAGATGAAATCAAATGTTGTTAAAAATATTAATTGTATTAAACTAATTTAGCAGCTACGTATGTTAAGAGAATTGGCTTTAAAATCTCTGTTTTATTATGAGAATAGTAATCCTTCCGAACTTAGCTTCTTATAGGAATGTTTATGTGAAACAGTTTATCTATTCTGTTAGACGGAATCACCCAAGTTTATACCACACCCTTTGCTTTAGTAATGTGCACGTCTTACTCGTCTGACGTTTTCTACATCTGAAAGTTCATTTGCAAGTGTTAACCGAGCAGGTTCGGGCGCAAGACCACCCTTGAACCCCGTAATTAGCACGTTGTTTCAACGCTTGGGCAAACACATTCATCATAAGAACTAATAACACACTCGAAAATGGATGCAGATTATTTGTTATGAGCGATTTTCTAGCAAGAAATCGGGGTGTAATTACGCGAAGAAATCGCTAAGTGCTTACTATGGAACCGGGATAACTGCATCATCAACGAGCATAAGGGCTTTTAAATCCCTAACTCACCCTGAAGCTAATAGATGAAATGAGTAACATTAGTTGAGTAGGTCCTCTCGCAACCTACATGTCATACATTATTGACTTATGATTGTCATTTTAAAGCCTAACTTTCTGATAGGTTCGTTATCTACGTAATAAAAATTTGTGGCAATTACACCACTCTGAAATGTACTTTTTTTTACGGATTATTAACATAAATCAGAAAGAGTGGTCTTAAGTCACAACTGTACCATTCAACAGAATATATGTTTCTAATGTGAGTAACAGCCTAGGCATTTTGATCCAACTTTAATTCTGCCATCCAATTTGTTCTGGCACCTTCAGGTTGCTTATGGAATATGCATTAGGAATAGGATGCTGATATTTTATATGCCATATTCATAAATATCATATGCAACTTTTTCTCCAGAATGAACATATGTTTCACAAAAATTCTTTGTCTGTGATTGCAGTTTAACTTTCGTGAAAAAATAGGTATTTTATGTATGTCATGAAAGGTTCTTGGTATGACTTCTGTAATTTTAAATATCCTTTTATCTTCATACTATAGGGCTTGTGAAGTTGGACTTTTCTAAATAAATTTCCGGGAATTTAAAAGTAATAAATATCGAATAAGATCGGTAATGTTATTTTTAGAAAAGTGGTAACCCCATTTCAAAAGCTATTTTTTCGAACTTGTAATGGTATATTTTGTTTTTAATTCGCAAACTTGGAAACTATCCAGAAAAAACTTAGAGTCGACCCTATTGTGAAAAATTTAGGAACATAAAGAATTTGAGCTCAGCCTAACTCGGCACAGTTTTCTAAGTTAAACAAACAATAATTCACGTAATCCTTCAACCTACAGGTTTAAAACAACTTACTAGTTACTTTTCATATAGTCGCGGTAAGAAGCTTCTGAAATATGTTATATTTCGTTACCATAAGTTTAAATAATTGACCAAATTTTAAATTTTTGCTAGATTCATAAAATAAAATTTGATACAAATGGATGAAAGTAGACTGAGCTTCGATAAATATTATAAAGGTTTTGTACGCAATGTCACAAAAAGTTCTATTTCATTTAAAGCAACCAAACTTGATGGAATTATTCCCTCTTTGCAATTAACAGTAATTCATATCAATACATGATTCAGTAAAATTTTACATGCTGTAAAAAGCGTAAATATCGCATATGGCAAAGTTACGGATCCAAAACTCCATGGATGACCAGTTTCTCTAAATATCCTTCTGTATGCACATCGCTGAGATGACACGATATTCAAAAATATTTTTCATTTATCACTTAAGACGAAATTGAGTACTCTAAGTCCAATATGGCGGTATGGACTATAGATAACGTGTTTTTTGACAGCAGTGAAAGATCTTTCTAGTTAGCAAAATCAGTCTATTAGTGAAATACGTTGTGTCTATTATGTTGAGAGTCAACTGCATATTCTAAGAATAATGTTCTTCGATATCTCATTCTACCTCTGACAATAGTTTCTTCATTGTCGATTGTGCTTAGCCTAATGTCACTGATATGGCACTAATGTCCAACACCAGAATTTTAATTTACCAAGCTTCGGCAAAGAGCAGAGGTCAATCGTAGACAACACAAATTACCTAGAAGAAATCCTATGATTATGTATGGCTTCTCAGACCATGAGTAAGCAGAAAAAAGGCACAAAAGTTCATTTGAGGTTCTTCGGAGAACTTGATATGTAATCGAATTAGATTACTTTCATTTCAATTTCTTCCCCTATCTTTCCCAGGAAAACTGATGATGATTTTGAATGTAGAAACTTTCAGGTTCTTTAGCTTTTCGTGAACTACAAATTTTTACCCATTATTTTGTTAACAGTACCAACAGATATGCCCAGATTCATCGCAATGGTTTTTTTCAGGATTTGAGGCGGAGGATTGTCTTTTGTAACCATAATCTTCATTTTGTGCGTGATAAAAATGTTGCAACTTGATTCTAATTGTGATTTAGAAACTTTTTGCTGTTTTAAACGTTTTGCAACATGTGTTTTCCATCATTTAATAATCTTGCTATACGAATATCATTCTCTGAAAGGATTGTGACTTATCGCGAGATAAAATCTGGTATTCCAGTGAACAGATCATAAGTTTTCGGTCTTATAACGCTTTATTCTGAAAGCAACGGCATTCCACTGTCGAATGATCGTGAATATGGTGTGAAACAAATCATGCTTTAATATGCGCCACTGTATTAGCATATGAAAATCGTTTTTATAAAGTGCGTTGTGGTTGGCCCGGCATGGCTAAGTGTATTAAGACATGCGACTCGTAATCTGAGGGTCACGGGTTCGCATCCCCGTCGCGCCAAACATGCTCGCCCTTTCAGCCGTGGGGGCGTTATAATGTGACGGTCAATCGTTGGTAAAAAAGTAGCCCAAGAGTTGGCGGTGGGTGGTGATGACTAGTTCCCTTCCCTCTAGTCTTACACTGCTAAATTAGGGACGGCTGGCACAGATAGCCCTTGAGTAGCTTTGTGCGAAATTCAAAAACAAACAAACAAACAAGCGTTGTGGTTAAAACCTCTGTTTATAAAATACATTAAAATCTATAATAATAAGTAGATGATGTTATTTAGTGTCTATTTCATTAAAAATATCTTTAGAACATTTTGGTAATTTATGCTTATTCGTTTTTGTGTCTTCCTTTGTAACCAACATACGATGTACGTACCACCACTCAGTAAATAAAACCTGTTACAGTAACATAAAACTATACTGGTAACAGTGATTCGTAACACTTCTGTTTGAAGTAGAGAATCAGATTTTCTGTAAGACATTAATCAAGTAACAGAAGTAGAATTTGAGGTATGAGGATCATGATTGTTCTTTATTATATGACGAATTAAATCTTCTGCAACAAGAAGACAGTTTCCTAGAAGCAATGACGGAATTTGTGTCATGAGGACTCATAATAATTTTTCATGTGAAGGTAAGTCCAATACACTCTAAAAACTTTACTCGTAATAATGGTGAAATCTGGGTCATAAGGATTCATGACACCTTTGGTTTAACAGTGAATCAAATCCACTCTAAAAACAAAACACTTTACCAACAACTCTGTAAGTCATGAACAGTCATGATACTTTCAATGTGAAAGTGAATCCAGTTCACTCTATAAAAAAAAACCCTACTGGTAACACTGGTTAAGGCTGACTCAAGAGGAGTCATAATGCTTTTGATGTGAAAATGAATCCTATCTGCCATAAATAGAGGACACTACTCGTAACAACGGTGAAATCTGGGACACTGGAGCTCATAATAGTTTTCAGCATGAAAATGAATCCAATCTACTCTAAAAATAGAAGTCTCACAGGTAATAGTGGTTACATTTTACTCATGAGGAGTCATGAAATTCCCTGCTGAAGATGACAATCATTCGTACTGTACAGTGAATTGCTACTTCACTGGTAAACGTGGTTGAATTACAGTCGTGAGGAATCACAGCATTTCTTCGTGAAAAGGACAATCACATCAACAACAAACACTGGGAAGAACATTTCTTTGGTAAAACGAATAGTAAAATAATTATGGTCATAAAACATCTCACTACTTGCATTGGTTGAATGAATATGATTAAAAAGGAGCCATGCCCATTCTTGCCGAAGTGGTTAGTGAACCCAGTTGCAGATACAAGACAACGCATTACCATAAACCGTATTTGCTTCTACCCATTGAAATAACCACATTGTTTGCTTTCTGTCTTTTCTTGAGAATCTGAAGATGTACAATCACTTTGTGGGTATCTGGGAAACAAAAATGAAAGTGTAAGTATCAGTATATAAAAATATCAATACTTTTAAAAGATGGACTTTTCATCTTTAAAGGTTTATATCGTTTTGTATCAAGACTTATTAAACATACGTGATTTTTGACATAATAAAAATGACTGCAATATGCTAAAAAATTTGGTCACTGACACATTAGCAGAAGGGTCAAACAAAGGCAACTTAGGGCTAAACGAAAATCCAAATCTGAAAGAAAATAAAACAAAATAATACATCGTAATTTATAATCAAAGAGTTATGTTATTTGTTGCATTGCGAATAACTTAAGTGTTACGTTAACATATTAAATGGGAAATGATGCATGGATAATAAACTTAAGCATTAAAAATGTCACTAGTGACAATGTCCTGGGAAGATATCCATCCTTCATCCAGTATTATACACAAAAATTAAACAGTCAGAATATCAACTGTTGTCGTACATCCCATTTATCAGAGTCTTTTATTTGAAACTCTATTAGCAATCGCTTTTAGCTTGTAATTTTTGTCTACCAATACAAGATCTCCTATGCAACACAACGTCCTGTCTTTACTTCTTTTTTTATTTTCATCAATAAAAACATATTCAAAGTAAACAAGAGGCAAGATTATTAATACCGTTATTTTTAAAATCGCTTTGCAATAAGAAAGTAGGATCAAGAAAGATCCAATAAACGTCATGTTTTTATATAAGTAAGAAAACTGCGATATGTGTGCCTGCGGACTTATAACGATACCTGCGGTGGGCAGAGCACAAAGAGCCCATTATGTAGCTTCCTACATAATTACAGATAAACAAACAATAACTAAAAAGGAATAAAAGCAATGATTAGCACACCTTGTAATCTTTCTAAGTTTAATATATGCAGATATTAAATCCGCATGGGTCACTAAAAAAATGCGAATGGAAATACATTAATTGCTACATTATACGTAATGAACCGAAGAGTATATTGATTGGCTGACGATATGATTGACTTATACGTTTTTGTGTAACATCAATCTTATTGTTGTTGTTTTTAAGTTTTGAATAGAATATCTGGCTTTAGGGTATCTAGTTATTTATTTATGTATCTGGCCTTTCGTCTCCTTACTTATACAAGTAGCTAGGTAGGTTTCTGGCGACCCCCCTTAGTACAGCGGTAAGTCTACGGATTTACAATCCTAAAATCAAGGTTTCGTTTCCCCTCAGTGGGCTCACCAGATAGCCCGATGTGACTTTGCTATATACAAGAAAACATACACAGATATCTGGCTTTTCGTCTTCTTGTTTATCCAATTAGTTAGTTATGTATCTAGCGCCTTGTTTCTCTCTACAGCTAACCAGCTAGGTGGGTTTTTATTTCTGTTTATTTATCTAATTGTCTGGGTTTTGTCTTTCTCCTGTCTAACTGACTAGCAATCTGTTTGTTTTGTTTTTGTCTACTTAGCTATCAGTCATGCTGCATATTTACTTCAATGTTTTCAACTTTAACATCTATTAACCTTCGCTATGTTCTTTTTTTAAAGCAGAACCAACCCTCTTATTTTTAACAAACCGCCTATCGTAAGTCATAGTAACCTATCTAAGTCTCGGCGTGATTACACAACAGTTTAAAAAGATGTGGGACAAATGGTCATTGAGACAGCCCCTCATCACAGGCAGCGTCGTATTGCTGAAAATTACACAGAGCAAATTTATAATGACAGCTTAGTGTCCGAACCCGAGTTCAAATGTCACACCGCCTCCCTTTTTCTTTTTTTTTTTTTGCAGCTTGCATGACGTCACAGGAGTCATAATTTATATGTCGTTTTTAAATGTTTGCTGGAACGTAATCAAGTAGTCTTAATAATTATAACAGATTCACTACATGCCAAAAAAAAAAAACTAATCTTTCTCAACTTTTTCCATAAATATGCTTTAAATTAGCCATTGTGTAGCCAACTGATGTATCATCAAATTATTATGGCTTTCTTCGCCAATTTCACAAGAAAGACCCATTAAAATTAGGCTTAACTGAAACAAAACAAAAAGTCACGTTGAAAGTTACAAGCACTAAATTTTTATATTAAATTTGAAAAAAATTCAGGAACTTAAAATACATTTTGATACAATATGACAAAAAGTGGTGTAACTGATGTAAGTTCATGAAAGCCACAGCAATGAAGGCGTCTATAAAATGTTTTATTTTTAGTATTGATTCGTATAAAATACGACAGTATGAACGAGACAAAGCATTGGAATCAGTCACCCAAAACGTGTAAAATCGCAGCGCAGCGATGGAGTAGAAATGTCAGTGCGTGTAATAACCTTTGATCGTGTTCCGACTGCAGTAATTGCATGGAAATGACAATGATAACTAATGTAATAGAAGCTCAGCAGTACAGGTAAAGTTAATGTAATATGTCATTCCAGCCAGTAGGGTGCGATGGGGGTTCCTAGACAGGGCTGACCTTTCATGGGTCAAGTTAAATATTTGCCGTTGAAGCGTGAAGCCACGTGAGGTTTATTTCACCAGAGGTAGCCTACGGTATGTGATAACCTTGTTACCAAGGGCTCAACGCCTCTGTTCCCGCGTTTTTTACGAAAAAAGACCAACTCACAGTTCACGGTAAAAATTCCCTTCTCTTCCTACTGTCTTCTCTACATAGATCATGCAGTCGTTCATCAGCAGGGAGTGTTTTAAGGTGTCCCATGGTAAAAGAGACTAAAAGAGAAAACTTATGCCATTTAACCCGTGTTACACATCATTCGTATGAGGATGGATTTTACAAAGAAGAAAAACTGATATCATTTAACCCGTGTCACACATAATACGGTGAGTTGTGGATCTTACAAAAAGGAAAAACTGACACTGTTCAATCCGTGTTACACATCATTCCTAAATCGATGGATTTAACAAAGAGGAAAAATCTGATACCGTCAGAACGCTTGTTGTAAGATATTCATAGGGTTAAAGTTTTGAGAAAGAATAAAAAATGATACCGTTTAATCTGTGTTACACAATATTCACAGGACTATGGATTTAACAAACAGTAAAAAAAGGATACCGTCAAAAACCTGTGTTACACACTAATTTAAAATATATTTCAGTGTTTTTTTTATTCTCTGTTTTCGTTAAACACCATTTGTTTTATTTTCATTTTTTCTGAATGTTTCAATTAATGAATTTCACAACTTTCTTTTCTTTTCACACATTTTGGATGTTCACGAAAATTAATTATTCATATTAAATATTACGTAAAATGTTCTGTTTTATGTCTTTCTTCAAGACTGTATTTCACTCTTAAAACGTAGGTCATGGTGGGCAAAGCACAAATAGTCTATTGTGTAGTCTTGTGCTTAACTTCAAACAAACAGAAAGTAGACTCGATTGTTTAATCACCTCAAAGTGTATAAAATGAAAAATAAACTCAGAAACTACTGATTCTTTTAACATCTTATAACATTTGTGTACTGTTATATATCTTATATATATATATATCTTGTCTACCTTGTAC
Organism: Tachypleus tridentatus; assembly: GCF_004210375.1. Lineage (NCBI taxonomy): Eukaryota > Metazoa > Arthropoda > Merostomata > Xiphosura > Limulidae > Tachypleus > Tachypleus tridentatus. Next base: position 116,303,739 of record NC_134833.1, on the reverse strand, counting down.
CCGGTGATTTTTGTTTCATAATTAGACTGAATTTATAGCTGCCATCCGCAATAAATATGGACATTATTAACATAATGCATCACTTCTAGCTCTGCACTCACTGCTAAGCTCGGAATATAAACTTAACTTCAAAATCTTTATTACTAACAATCATTTGTTGTTAACGGTTCTTAGACATTCTTTGAAAATAAGTAGAGAGAACTGAAAGTGCCATATTTTTACATATCCGTGCCTGCAACGTACGATACCAGTACCAGTGCAGGTTAATATATAGGAATAGCTCTAAATTCGGAGTTTAAGCCTAAACTAAAACTCACACTCTATGATATAACATGGTTATCTTGTTTAAATCTGACCGCCTTTTATGTGTTTCAAATATTAACTTTATTAATGTTTATTCATTTTATAAATCTTTTTTGTAATATTTTTTGGATACGAAATTTTATAATTATTTTAACAGTTTAGCTAGAATGTAAGTTTATTTAGCACTTTAACAAAGATAAATAAATCGACATATGAGGTTTATGTGCATTTGTTATCAGATCATATATCCGAAAATTGAATCGGTATTTATTCCTTACTTTTAATCCATGTCCACAAAATATCATCGAATACTGTCACAAAAAGGCACATATTGAATACCTTTTATTTATAATTTTAATTATTTTGAGCTGTAATTGTTACTTCTGTCTGCGAAAATTAATTTGTCGTTGCACGTAAAACCGGACTGGCATGGCCAAGCGTGTTAAGGCGTTCGACTCCTAATCCGAGAGTCGCGGGTTCAAATCCCGGTCGCACCAAACATGCTCGCTCTTTCAGCTGTGGGGTATTATAATGTGACGGTCAATCCCACTATTCATTGGTAAAAGAGTGGTCCAAGCGTTGGCGGTGGGTAGTGATGACTAGCTGCCTTCCCTCTAGTCTTACACTGCTAAATTAGGGACGGCTAGCGCAGATTGCCCTCCAGTAGCTTTGCGCGAAATTCAAAACAAACATACACATAAAGCTACACAATAGGCTATCTCTGCTCTGTCAAACTCTGGCATCGAACTCTGAATTTTAGCGTTACAGGTCCGTAAACTTAGCGCTGATCCACCTGGGGAGGACGAGTTTCACGAGAAAGGTCAATGAATAAGCTAAAAAATATATAACTTGGTCTTAATTTATATGTCAATATTTAATGTGTGGAATCAAGTTTATGGAAAATTTAAAACTATGTTTCTACGTCATACAAATTTACTTTAAATGTATAGTACCAAGGAAGTATAAAACTGTAAAATGTTTGGATATAATATTAACACTGGCATTGTTTTATATTTGGAGATTATGTGTAACTCTGAGATTATCAGTAAAATAAGATCATGTGTATCATTGAGGTGCTCTACACATTTTAAATTGTATGAAATACGGATATAATGTGCAGCTTTCAGTAACGATTTTGATAACACGTAACTTGTCAGCAACTCAAGTTATCTGCAAACCAGTTTTCTGATACACTGTTTAAGTAACTAATAGTTCTATCAAAGGAATAATATATCAAAAATTATTTCTTCATGAAGGTTTTAAACGTTTACAAAACCACTAGAACGTGCAATAATAAACATTTCAATTTCGTAGAATTTACATTAAAAAATTTCATTTAATTCAATGGCTAACTAATCAATATCAAATACTTTTTCTTTACAAAAGTTATTCTGTGAAACCTACGACATTTTATTTCATATGCTAGGTAGAATACAGGTTTTATTCAATTTCAAAAATATTTGAATAATTATGTTATATTTTAGGAAATGTCTGAAAACTACGTTAAAAAGAACGTCTCGTTGTGTATGTGTTTTAATAATGACATAAATCTTTTTTTTTTTTACGGCCCAGCATGGCCAGTTGGTTAAGACGCTCGACTTCCCATCTGAGGGTCGCGGGTTCGAATCACCGTCACACCAAACATGATCGCTCTTTCAGCCGTTAGGGTAGTTACAGTGACGGTCAATCCCACTATTCGTTGATAAAATAGACCAGTATTTGGCGGTGGGTGATGATGACTAGTTGCCTTATCTGTAGTCTTGCATTTCTAAATTAGGGACGTCTAGCGCAAATAGTCTTCATGTAGTTTCAAATTCGAAAAACAAACAAACGAAACTCTTTCCATATATATTATCCAAACAGAGTGCCGTTTACGTTTTGCAGGAGTTATGTTATTTTTTATTGCTTGTTTTTACCTAAAACGAGAAACTCCATTAACAATAATTGATGTCAGTTTGACCTACCACCCCTGACCTCCACTAACCTCATAGCCACGCCTTTTAATTTTTATCTTCCTTATTTACATGCAAAGTTATTAACAGTGCAACTCACGAATGTTGTCGAAATAGTAGACGAGATGATTGCATTAGCTGTATTTATATATATATACACATATATTTATTGTCCAATAAGGCAGGTTTTAAAAGTAAAACCAGAATATCACAACGAAGACTAGAGAAGCCGACAAAGTGATCCAAGATAAAACACCGAAAATAGAATATTATTGAAATTTAAATGAGTTATCATTAAATATTTAACTGCACGTTGTGCTGTAAGCAGCTGGACATATCAGATTTATTTTTTATTGCGTCGTGTGATCACGATCGTTTTATCATAACTTATTTTATATTCAACATGCATTACCCAAAGATCTACTTCTCAGTTGAGAGCACCAACCGCTTTTCGCCAGTCTGACTTCAGTTTTCCAAAATATATTCGATAAGATCTGCTACCTTGTAATCTACAAAGGTGTTTTTTGTTCTCCCCGTTTAACTATATGAGACCCCGTCTTTCTATCTGTAAATATTATTAATCAATAACAGCTTTGTCAATTTCTATTCCAACTTTCGAAATTATTAGAAGTTCAAAACCTTGACCAACTCCATGGGAGTCGTAGTACAAGGCCGTCAACTCAGGCACTGAGTTCACAACTGTCAAATCACAACAAGGTCGTCAACTCAGGCACTGAGTTCGTAACTGTCAAAATACAAGCTTATCTGAGTTAATGTATTGTCTCTTTCACGTTTTTATATTTAAACCTGAATACGACTGACACTGGGAACGTAGCTTTTCCTGATGAAATATGATCTTTGTCGACACAAAATTAAATGCACATTTAAAAGTAGGATATGTAGGACTATTTTACTTAAGCGATGGGGTGTCCAAGAACTATTTGAAGTTGTGACCTTGACCTTGAGAAAGGTTAATATTTTCTCAGATTATTGTATTATAGAGGCGGTACGTTATATGTGTTGTGAAAAATGAGAAGATCTTATTATGAAAACGAACGTCTATGATATTTGATAAACTCCTGTGCAATAATACCTCCTGTTAAAGATAGACAAAAGCAAGCGAAAACACTACTTTCTGATGACATGGCCTGGTAGGCAGTACTACTGTTAAGTTGTCTGTAGCATTTTGAAGATTTTAAAATAATAACAAAAAATAAATGTTCATTGGTACTATCATTCTTATAGCTTTTTCCCACCATCCTTTCTGTTTACTGTTTGACCAACTTCACCACAGAATATAAACTTTCTGTTCACTGTTTCACCAACTTTACCACAGAATATAAACTTTCTGTTTACTGTTTCACCAACTTCACCACAGAATATAAACTTTCTGTTTACTGTTTCACCACTTCACCACAGAATATAAACTTTCTATTCACTGTTTTACCAACTTCACCACAGCATATAAACTTTCTGTTTACTGTTTCACCAACTTCACCACAGAATATAAACTTTCTGTTTACTGTTTCATCAACTTCACCACAGAATATAAACTTTCTGTTTACTGTTTCAACAACTTCACCACAGAGTATAAACTTTCTGTTTACTGTTTCAACAACTTCACCACAGAGTATAAACTTTCTGTTTACTGTTTCATCAACTTTACCACAGAATATAAACTTTCTGTTTACTGTTTCACCAACTTTACCACAGAATATAAACTTTCTGTTTACTGTTTCACCAACTTCACGACAGAATATAAACTCATAATTAAGTTATGCTTTCAAGAACAAAATTTAAACTACGTAGAACATGAGATGAGTTTTAGCAAGAAACGGGCTTCTCTTTCTACAAACTAAGATAAACATAATTTTCGCAGTGCTTTTAATAAATTTCTTTATAATCATTGTTCCTTCAAAAAATTTGGTTTATTTTGAATTTCGCACATATCTACACGAGGACTATCTGCGCTAGCCATCCCTAATTTAGCAGTGATAGACTAGAGGGAAGGCAGCTAGTCATCACCACCCAGCGCCACTCTTGCTACTCTTTCAACAATGAAGATAGGGATTCACTGAAAAGTAATCACCCCACACAGCTGAAAGGGCGATCTTGTTTAGTGGTGGGTCGATTGCAAGTCATTAACCATAATAACCTGGTCATGCCGGGCCAGGTTATAATATGAGCTTTACATTATGTACCATAGTTTTGAATTGATAGAGTAGAGATAAGGTAAGTGGTCAACAACATCAACTCTTGGGCTACTTTTGTCTGACCAAATATTGAACCTTGACCGGCATTCTTACACTGTACACACTGCCTAAAGTGCGGAGTAAGTTTCTGTGGCAAAAGGTCACGAATCATGTAACATCGGAATCATACTCTGGATATGTTAATTATTTGGCCCAAGACAAAAGAAAATATTTTTTTATTGTGACACATTGGAAAAATTATATATAAATGTTTCTTATTACAATTCTGTAATCAATTTCTGAAATATTCCATACTTATAACTTAATCGATCTTAGGTAAACTCGTTCAAAGAAATCAATTGTGCAGAAAACCTATCAACAACTCAGGTCTAAAATTTATGTGGGTTTTGGTTTCTTTATGATTGAATTTAAATGCAGTTACGATTCGAGCTGATTCGGATCTTCTTTTCCTTGAAATACTTACACTACTAAGTCACTACTTACGTGAATTATATTTAAAACTTAAAAACAAATTATAAATCATTCCATTCAGTTGCAGGATTGTTTGTTCCATCCAATCAGAGTTGTTCTTTTCACACATGGCCCGGCATGGCCGAGCGCGTTAAGGCGTGCGACTCGTAATATGAGGGTCGCGGGTTCGCATCCGCGTCGCGCCAAACATGCTCGCCCTCCCATCCGTGGGGGCGTTATAATGTTCGGTCAATCCCACTATTCGTTGGTAAAAAAGTAGCCCAAGAGTTGGCGGTGGGTGGTGATGACTAGCTGCCTTCCCTCTAGTCTTACACTGCTAAATTAGGGACGGCTAGCACAGATAACCCTCGAGTAGCTTTGTGCGAAATTCCAAAACAAACAAACTTTCCACACACACACACACATATATATATATATATATATATATAGATCAACGAACTGAAAATTAGGGTGCGTCTTAAATTCGAGGTATTATTTTTCACTCTTCGAAATTTTCGAAAACATCATTTTCCCTGAACAACAAAGATTTTCGAAAGCATCTTGCATTAAGAAACACATTGGACTATATTTTTAAAATAACTTAGCTTAAAGAAACTAAAAAAAAAAAAAAAACACGTACAAAACCTCAAATTTGCCGATGTCAGCGACTCTAGCGGTGCAGTTGGATATCACCGTCCTCAGTCTTTGTCTCACTTTTCTGTTGTTCAGACGCAATTTTATTGTGTTTTGCCAATATATACGGTGGCGAATTGAAAAGAAAACATATTTTGTGCGCCGAACAGACTGGGAATCGCGCACCCGGTTAAAAGTATACAGTGAGGAAGTCAGAAAAATATAAGTCCTTGCAAATATGAAAACTAAGTTGCTTTCTTGAAAGAAAAGTACAAAGTCATTTTCTGGCCCAAGAAAAGGAAGACATCCTGAAACTGATGCCGTCGTTTTAAGGTATTTCAGGGAGTTACGAAATAAAGGACTGTCTGTAACGAGAGAATTCTTAATGTGTAGGAAATAGTGGTACTTCTTTTAAGGCTAGTCGTGGCTGGTGTGAGAAATCTATGAAAAGAGAAGGTTTATCATTACGGCGAAAAACAACAAGTAGTCAAAAACTGCAGTCAGATTTTGAATCAAAACTTATTGAATATCAACGTTACGTTATTGATCTACGCCAAATGAATCAATATTTCCTAAACCAAATCGGTAACGAAAATAAAACGGTAATTTTTTTCGACATTCCGCGCAACTACACTGTAAATACCAAAGGAGGAAGACATGTGACAATGATAACCACTGGTTATAAAAAGTTAAGGGTTAGTATCATGTTATGTGTAACTGCAGATGGAAATAAATTACCACCGTATTTCATATTAAACAGAAAAAAACATAGCCAAAAGAAATTTTTTGCAAAGATGTAATAGTTCGTGCACAAAAAATACAAGGATGACATCAGAGTTAATGGAAGAGTGGTTAGGATGTGTATGAGAACGTCGGTCTGGTACATTATTAAAGTAACGGAGCATGCTTGTAATGGATGCATTTCGTGGTCATCTCTCCGATAAAATCAGGGGCACATTAAGGAACAAAAAACAGTGGTCTGGTGGTAATTACTGGCGGAATGATAAGTCAGTTACAGCCTCTTGATGTGTCCATTAACAAGTCATTCAAAGATGGTATCTGTAAGCATTATGATGCTTGACTGAATAAAAACAATAATTCTGAGTGGCAAAATAAAAGGGGTATCACCATCAACAATAGTGGAATGGATTTCAAATGCTTAGAAGGAAATGTCGGACAATATTATTAGAAAATAGTTGTAAATTGTTGTTTATCTAATGCGGAAGATGAAACGCAAGATGACATTCTTTGGGACAATAGTGAATCAAGCGATGAAGATACCTTAACTTCAAAATATAACAGTGAGTCAGAAGAAACATCAAAGTAACATTCTGTTTGAATAAAGAAAGCAGGAAGAAATATTATTGTAATGAAAATTTTAAGTTTCATGTATATTTTATATATTTTATCATATTTCATGTTAAATATATTATTAACATTTTTTATTCGTTAATAAACTATTTTAAAACATATTTACCCCTTTCTAATTATCATGCACGCTTTTTTCCTGAAAATCCCTTTCTAAAAGTGGGGTGCGTATTAAATTAGAGGGTGTTTTAAATTCGATAGTAATACGGTATGTATTGTAGAATTTATGAACGAGTATAGGGTTCTCCATATGTCATACTTAAAATTACTTGTTTTCATCGACTTATTATTTTTTTTTTCAGTTATGTCTATTTTCCTGGAAATAACGACTAATTGTAATAGATTTGGAAGGTTACATTTGTTTTCCTGAATGTGTAATTAATTGTAGTGGCTTTTAATAATTAAGAAGCAGTGTCTGTCACAAACACATTCGACACCATTTTCCTGTCTGTTTGTTTGTACACTTACACACACACACATTAAGTGTCGATAAGTTTTTTTCCCTATTATCAAGAAGGCTTACTTCATTTTACCAGTCACTCTTAAATTGAGGGACAGAAATATACCTCTTACAAATCTGTGTAAATATCTGTATGGTCCAAAACTCGATACAGTTGTTTTGGGTCCGGCATGGCCAGGTAGGTTAAGGCGTGCGACTTGTAATCTGAGGCTTGCGGGTTCGAATTCCCGTCGCACCAAACACGCTCGCCTTTTCAGCCGTGGGGCGTTATAATGTGACGGTCAATCCCACTATTCGTTGGTAAAAGAGTAGCCCAAGAGTTGGCGGTGGGTGATGATGACTAGCTACCTTCCCTCTAGTCTTACACTGATAAATTACTCGCAGATAGCCCTCGAGTAGCTTTACGCGAAATTAAAAACCAAAACAAACAAACAAGTTGTTTTATTCATGCCACGCCTGTTGTGACCTTGCAAGGTTACGCTCTTATCTCAATTTAAAGATAAGGCTCTTCTTGCATTTATCTATCTCATCAGAAAAAGGAAACATGAACGTAATTGCTGCGGCTTTCTCTCATTTTTTCTTTCTTTTTCGTCTTAGGATTAGAAAACTTTAAGGCTAGTCGGGTCTGCTAATGAAATTCAAATTGCATTTTTGAAGTGCGTTCAAATTCCCAAATTCCATAAATTAATTTTACTGAGCGAAATAAGCAAAAGTCTGATTGAAATAAAAAAAACGCAATACATACAAGTTTTCCATGAACATTAATTCTGAAATTCAGTTGACGGGTTCTTTTAGATAGATAGCTGAACGAATAAATACAGACTGGCATATCCTTAATGAAAGGTTTAAACGTAATACAACTAAAATGCTGATCAAAATGAGTATATGTCACTACTGTAAAATATGTTTCAAGCCAAACAAAAATTTCTATTTAACGTTTTGAGCTTTAAGAAATAGTTTAATTGCTTATAATAGACCACAGCTGTTGCGTGACTGTTTTAGTTAACTCATTTTTATTCTGTTTTTTAGTATTTTCAATTTATCAAAAGAACTGTTCATAACTTGTATATACTCGTCTATTCAGGTTAGACAAATTAATCCTTGCTCATTTAAACAGGCTAATTTAAACTGCACGTTTGGCATTACCATCTATAGATGTCGCTAGTGTTTAGCGATGGTCATCAAAATGGTCGCAAAATTATTGCCTTGAAACTAATTGACTTACTTTGAAATCCTGACACCTGGTGTTAATCGTACACATTAACTACAGGGTAACGACATCATACACTGAAGGCACGAGTCAAGACCTACGCGGACGGATCACATGACCCGTGGGAGAAAGACGGTGGGCAGTTAATCCACCTACCCTCCAAGCCACGTGCTGGTGTTTACCTCCGCCCGTGGATCAGAACGTCATCTAACAATATCACATAATGGGTGGGGTAAGTTGAAACCTACACATAGCCTTCAAAGACTCCTGTATTACTAAATTTCAGAGACCAGCATAGTAAAAATAACTAATAAATTTTTATGTAGTTTTTTGTCGTTTCTATAACATTTTAATATGACCTCACAAAGAGGATGACAACGCTTTATCAGCTCCTTGTACAGTTGTCGATTTGCAAAACTACATTATTAAAACGGTGCAGATTTAATGGTGACTTGATTCAGAAAAAAAAAGTGGAGGAGCATATTGGTTAAATGCTTTTGTCGAAACTCAATGAACTAAAAACTGAATAGAGCGTTGTGTAATGGTTAAAGCATCGGATTGTGGATGGGAATTTCTCTAGTTTGTGTCTTGTTAGTGCCGGAAAAAACCGCTCTCCCCTTTTGGGCCAGTGGGGACATATCAGGGTGATGGTCAAATTCTACTATTACAACTGACAAGAGTAGCTCAAGAGTTGGAGATAGATGCTGTTGACTAGCAAAATTAGCAGCCACCAGTAACAACAGACTCCCCCTCTATCTTTGCACGAAATTCAGCAAATAAAACTGAGCATTTTACCAGATCTAAACTATTTAGAACGTGTGTTCAAAATGTGGAGAAGCTGTTGTGTTTTTGTTGGATTTTTTTGCAAGAATCTTTATTTTGATAATTTTACAGCTTTCAAGCTCAGTCACAAAAAACAACAACATCATTTTGATAGATAGTTTCACAGTAATTGTACGCATGCTTTGAATTGCAGTAAGAAGGCATTGACTTGGTATCATCTTGACTGTCTTGCGCATGCCTCGTGTGCCTACTCACATATCAAGTAAAACAAAAAGACGTTGGCTAGAACATGTAAATATACATGTGGGTTGTATAAATTTTCTCCTTGAACAAACTTGTGAAACAATTCATTCTTATACATCAGAATGTTTGTGAAAGCTTGAAAATGTTTGTTTTTTTTACGAAAAGCATGTTTGTTTTTATCTGATATCCGTGCAAAGATACACAAGCATGTCCGTTCTTTGCTCTGAAAGCCCGGCCCGGCACAGCCATGTGGTTAAGGCACTCGACTCGTAATTCGAAGGTTGCGTGTTTGAGTCCCCGTCACATCAAACATACTTGTCCTTTCAGCCGTGGGGGCGTTATAATGTGACGGTCAATTCCCCTATTCGTTGGTAAAAGAGTAGCCCAAGAGTTAGCGACGGGTGGTGATGACTTGTTGCCTTCCTTCTAGTCTTACACTGCAAAATTGTGGGCGACTAGCGCAGATAGCCCTAGAGTAGCTTTGCGCAAAATTTAGAACAAACCAAACAAATCTTTACTTTGATCTGATACTCTAAAAGAAAGCAATTAGTTAGTCAATGACACCCATTTTAAGCTCTTATACTACTTTAGTAGAATAGTTGGATTTATCAGTCGCTCTTATAACGCACTTAAAACCCCAAAGTGCGGAGCGAGATTTTATGACAACAAGATATAAACCTTGAATTCAGCTTGGCACGCCCAGACTTATGAATTTTGTAACTTTACGATTTTTAAATGCCATAGATTTTAACGATTCATCAGCAGTTATGCGGCTGAATTCATTTGCAACTTCTGTGTCAAAATCGTTTTGTTCTACCTTTAGAACAAAACTAAAGAACTTAGGAGTTTAATTGTAAGTATTCATTCATGCGAATGTATATAATCACTGTATATATCACTGTATATAAGTCAACAGTGATATGCAAAGATATATATCACTGAAAACTATTCTCTCACGAGAGATATCAGTATCTGTTAGTGTAATTATTCAATATCAATTAAAACACTTGAAACCCAAACTTAACATTTTTTTCAAGCATTATAATTTTAAAATTACACATGTATGTTTCTACATAGATATAAAAATATGCATACACTGTTCTGCTAAACCTATACTGTGAAGATAAAGAACCTTAAATCCAAGATATCTACAGTTTAACGTTCCTAATTATATACATTCTTGTGTCCACGCATTAATTTTCGCCTACTCCTTAGACATTAATACATAAACCCACATAAGGTGTAGTGGTATAAAGGGTGGAGAATATAAAACAACCAATTAAAAACACCTCCGCAGAAGGGAGTTGCGTAAGAGATGATTTTTGAATCTTATTAATTAACTATTTTTGATGAACAGTATTAAAGTTATGAACAGCTTAGTTCACCTACCTTTAAATGAAACGTAATTACAATTTAACTATAAAACAACATACACTGTCAAGTTTGACAAAGTCACATTTCCTGTTACTGCTTTGGTTGGAAAGTAATATTTCTTGTCACTGCTTCACCTGTGTAGTCACGTTTCTTTCACTGTTTAATCTGCTATCACCATTTGTCGAACTTTCTGTCTTTTCATTTTTTTGGCCCCTTAACGGCACAGCAGTATATTTGCAGACTTACAACGGTATAAAAGTTTGTTTTTTGTTTGTTTTTGAATTTCGCACAAAGCTACTCGAGGGCTATCTGTGCTATTCGTCTCTAATTTCGCAGTGTAAGACTAGAGGGAAAGCAACTAGTCATCACCACCCACTGCCAACTCTTGAGCTACTCTTTTTACCAACAAATAATGGGATTGACCGTCACATTATAATGCCACCCACGGCTGAAAGGGCGAACATGTTTGGCGCGATGGGGATGCGAACCCGCGACCCTCAAATTACGAGTCGCACGCCTTAACACGCTTGGCCATGCCAGGCCTACAACGGTATAAACCAGATTTCGATACCCGTGGTGGGCAGAGCACAGATAGTCTATCGTGTAGAATTATTCTTAACTACAAACAAGCAATATTATTTGCGTAACATAATTTTTTTGTTACTTTGCTCTTAAGGATTGTTAGATGTTCTCTGGTTAAAAATCAATCATGACGTTTCATACCTTAATCTAGTCCATTGTCATATATTTGTCCTTTAACAAACAACTGTCACAGGTTATTGGATACATCGCTACGAACCTTTTATTTTTCTTCTAATCACACACAAATACTTTCTTGCCTCATGTATTAAATGGATAATGATCTGTTTGTTGAATTTTGCTTAAAGCAACTCCAGGACTAGCTGCGCAAGCCGTTTTTAATTCAAAAGTGGCAGACAAGAGGGAAAGCAGTTACTCAAGGTCATTTACCGCCAACTCTTGGACTACTCTTTGCTAACAAAAATTGGAAATGATCGTCACATTATAATACCCTAATGGCGTAATGGGCGAGCATGCTCTACAACAGATTTCGATCCAGTAGTCCACATGTTGTGAGTCAAGAACCTTAAACATTAGACCATGGCAGAACGTGAATGAATAATTAATAAATAAAGATATCCTGGCGATCGTCATTAGATATACGAGGTGAGTACTGCTTCGTCAGCAACGTTTACCGACCTTCAACTATTTGAGACGTAACAAATAGTGCTGAACGACCGAGCTATATTTAAATAATGTTCTATAGCGTGTTAATAAAGTACCACAGCTATATCCAGGTCTCTCTCCCTATGTCCAGATGTTCAAAAATACATGCGCGTGTGTAAATAGTTTCTCATTACTTGTACAGTGAATGGTTATGAATTTTACATTCCTTTCTTTCTCTCTCATTAATATTTATGTATTTTACAGGATCTCATTCGTGAGTAAAATGAAATAAGCATAAATACAGAAAACTTGGAGTATTCTACACCATTGGCTCCCAGTCTTGTGTGTTCGCAAATTACATTATTTTATTTTCTACTAGCAGTAGCACCCATCCAACGGATGGGTGAAAAAAATAACTCATTTGTAACAAAGGATAGAAAATTGTACTTCTATTTTTCTTAATATAATAAACACTAAAGTACAGTAAAAATACATAAAGGTATCAATATTATAAAGAAAGAAATACTGTTTTCAAGAATTTTAACAATAGTGTTTACCTAGGTCATTCTAGTGTTGAAGGACATCCAACATTGGTAGTTCTGCTGAAATTATATATGAAAGTATATGGGGGGGAGGTCCAACCCCAAACCCCTATGACCTTTCTCATGTTATCCTGTATCACTGTGTCAAGGGGCCCTATACATTAAGATAGCACATACACACTGTGATAGGATTTATATATTATGATAAGTGCTATACAATATAATGGGATCCATACATAAAAATGGGATTTATACACTATGGTGGCATCTACACGCTATGACGAACTTTATACATTATAATGGGATCTATATACTATAATTGGATCTATGATAGGGTATATACTAGCATCTATAAACTATGATAGAATTTATACACTATGTGCTCCTTTCTTTTTCTTTATCATGCAACCTTTTCCCTGAGGGTAACCAGTCGACCAAAGATTGAGAATCGCTGAACTCTACTCCGCCACAGGCTGAGAACCGCTGTGTTCTAATCAACCACAGATTGCGGTGCGCTGAATTCTATTCGACCACAGATTGTGATCCGCTGAATTCTACTCGACCACAGATTGTGATTTGCTAAATTCTATTTGACCACAGATTGTGATCCGCTGAATTCTACTCGACCACAGATTGTGATTTGCTGAATTCTACTTGACCACAGATTGTGATTCGCTGAATTCTACTTGACCACAGATTGTGATCCGCTGAATTCTGTTTGACTACAGATTGTGATACATTGACTTATACTTTACCACAGATTGTGATCCGTTTAATTCTACTCGACCACAGATTGTGATCCGTTAAACTCTACTCGCCCACAGATTGTGATCCGCTGTATTCTGCGTAACTACAAATTGTGATACGCTGAATTCTACTTGACTACAGATTGTGAGCCGCTAAGTTCTACTTGACCACAGCATAAAAACAAGTCTTATATACAAACTATATGAAAAGTGTGAATGTTGAAGGACAGAGAAGAAAAAGCAAAACAAAGTGTCGGGACAATATTTACGGAATCTATCATTTTAATATGATCAGAGCCTACTGTATGCGCTGAAATGTGTGTGTATGTGTGGCTTATTGACTTTAGTCTGCGGTAGGGCAGGGAGATAGGTACAATTCGAGCAAAGCACTCACTGCACGAAATGATTACGTGCAATGACCGCACGGGTGTGTCCAGATTAGGACACAAGCAGGTCACAAGACCATCTTTCCAGCTGCCCAACAAAACAACTTCCTCAAAAGTCCCCTTTCTCACGCTCTGTAGCCGTCGGATCTGTTCATATCTGCAGCCTTACCTGTATTACTACCCGTTAACATAGTTCGTCATCTAGGAGCCTTTTAATTCGTTGCACGCCTCAGGTAGTTGCGTCATTTGGCAGTGGTAAAAAACTAGAAGATCTTGCTGAAAAGTAAAAACAATTTTAGCGCCACGTGTACCAAGCACATAATTCTACTTCATAAAGTGCGATAGAATTTATTATAATAAACGTTTTTCAATAAATTTAAGCAAACTTTATTACTGACATATAGTGTTTTCGTGGGTCGTTTATTAAGACCTACTTCAAATGTATTTAATTAGTCGAAACAGAATTCCATAAGGTTAACTGTGTTTACATAAACAATTAACATATGCTAATGCAGGTTCGTGTAAATGCAAGAGTGAAATGTGGCGCCAAGTGTAACACTTTTAACACATTTGTTTTTAATTCCACGGCAAATTATCAACAATTTGAGAGTGTTAAGCCATTACGTTTGACTCATGGCTAGAGGAATATAAACAGCCCTTTCTGAAGAAGGATATTCTTATAACAAGGTTATTAAACGGTGTTCAGACAAAGAATACATCAATTCGAAACGGGAGTTTTCAATGTTCTCAATGGAAACGGAAAATAAAAATCCTTACCACAGAGCAGTTAGAATAGCATTAGGCTCCGAAACCAAACTCTAAGCCAATCAGGAGCACCATATTCATCCGCGAAGTGGAAACTATGTAACGAGGGAAATCTCCAGCTCAAACACTTGTTGTAACGAAATATGACATACCTCATAGTACAGTTAAAAGTGTAATAAACAGTGTTTTAAAGTTGACGAAAACTCACGAGCCACAAGTTGATAAACTTTAATCACACCCCTAAATTATAATTTGTTTTTACGAGAAAAATGGCTGAAAAAGTTATCGAGCAAACTCACTCGACCACATAGAGATTTTGAGTCCTTCGATGAAACTCGAACGCACTTTATTTCTTTTCTCTACTTGAATGTAGTTTTGGAAATTGACGTCAACTCACAGTGGAGAGTAAGAAGAAAGTTTGTCATGATGTATAATTTAGACTTCTTCATGTCCTTTATAAAAGATTGGTATAATGGAATTAGAGGAACTTGGCAACTGTGTCTAATTCTGTATCTCAGAATGGCTGGTATGAGTATTAACACTTCTATTGATTAGGAAAGAACAACGTTTTGACCCTCCGAGGTCATCTTCAGGTTAAGAAAGAGATAGTTTCCAAGTGACCGTTGGCGAACACGTCTTAGGGACGAGAGTATTAAACGGGTATGGGATTTTAGAGGGCGTTGCAGTTGTGTCCAGCAACGGTCACTTGCAAATTCTCTCTCTCTTAATTTGAAGATGACCTAGGAAGGCCGAAACGTTGTTCCCTCCTTATTAATAAAAGTGTTGTTGTTGTTTGTTATTATTAAGCACAAAGCTACATAATGAGCTATCTGTGCTCTACCCACCACGGGTATCGAAACCCGGATTTTAGCGTTGTAAGTCCGCAGACATACCGCTGAGCCACTGGGGGATGGCAATAAAAGTGTTAATACCAATACCAGCCGTTCTGAGATACATTTTTATTTCAAATGGGTTTCTCGTCATCAAGAATTCTTGACATCAAACTGAGAATGATTAGCGATGAAGGAAGCAGTTACGCGCGAGGAACAAAAAGTTTGCTTAATTGCAGTATAACCATATTTAACTGTATATATATATATATATTACTGTAAAACTAATTTTTAACATATATCTGAACATATTTTCATTCTATCTCTAGTCATTTAAGTTCTTTAAAGTTTGATTGCTTAAAACTATAGTTGCATTCATCTGCTTACATCAGGACATATATACACACACACATATGTGTATTTTTATCTGTCACAGATCTTATTGTATCCTGTATTTGGTTATCCACAGCCATTACTTTTCAATTTTACTTTTAAAGCATCTAAAAAATGTGATATTTTTCTCAAAAGGTTTTATCACACTTTTGATCAGGTTAGATCTTGTTTCGAGATAATATTTCGGTATTCAATTGTAGCTATGTTACAGTTTGTTTGTAGATAACATTTCTGTCTTTAATTGTAGTTACGTTATAGCTTGTTTGGAGATGACGTTTCGCTTTACTATCATAAGTCTGTTAGACCTTGCTTAAAGACAACGTCTTGGTTTGCTAATCATTTTTGTTCTCACTAGCTCGGAGACGATTCTGATATACTAGCATTTCCTGTTAGGATTCGTCTGAACAGCTATTGGATCTGCTGGAGAGACTTCATCTATATAGTAAATTGAACCTGGAACATCTGCAGACATTCTCTACGAATACTAGTAAATCGAAACGTCATATTCAAATACACTACAGTAGCTGGGCGAAACGTCATATTCAAATACACTACAGTAGCTGGGCAAAACGTCATATTCAAATACGCTACAGTAGCTGGGCAAAACGTCATATTCAAATACACTACAGTAGCTGGGCAAAACGTCATATTCAAATACACTACAGTAGCTGGGCAAAACGTCATATTCAAATACGTTCCAACAAATTTGAAAACTACACTAGTAAACCAAAACAAACTTTTGAAAATACACTGGATTGTAAAGCATTATCTTGTTCTTATTTTATACATACAGATTTTGTTGTTTTTTGTTCTTTGTACGTATTAATTTTCTGGGAAAAGAGCAGCGTCACAATAAACCGAAATAACGTAAAACCGAGAGACCTGTGTGGCTGTTTAATAATAACGTAGACATGTTCAGTAAACTGAACAACAAGCTCTTTCAGAGGATTTTGTTAGATACTTTATGTTAAACACTCCTAAGTAAAGAGTTGCCAACGTAAATATTTGCTTTCTTATTTTTTAAAAAACATAGTACTCGTAGAAGACATCCTGAAGTACACAGACTTTGGAAGAACGTTGGTAGCGGTCGCCTAGGATACCCCTAAAACAGCGTATTTATTTCAGATATGGAGTCTTAGGGTCTCTATGTATTTATGTATATACCAACGTCTATACCTTTGCACTTGATAAATTTCCTAAACCCTAGTCAAATTGTGAATGACACCTCACACACAGTTGTCACTGTCATAAAACAAGGCTTAACTGTTAATTATACTTATCACGCCTTGAAATTTTTCATTTAGCAAACTCCAGCGAAAGGTGTATTCAACATCCTGAACTTCTAAGAATAAATTTTTTGTTGTGAATATACGCTACACCAAACTGGTTTGTATTTTATTGAAACAAACATTAGTACAGAAAATGGCTGTCTGTTAATTAATCTAATATTAGCATTTAAAACATTTTTCTCTTCTTCGTCTTCCACAAAAAATACCAGGAATTGTATTGACACAAATCGAAGATTTACTCGCAGATCGTCAAGAATAAGTTATTCCAATGAACGCGTTATGAAAACTTAACCCAAAAATTAAACATGTGCTTAGACTGTTTTTGTCAGTTGAAAAGTTCAGTTGACAAATTATCTTATGACTGGGAATGACTTCAGGGATTTTCAAGCTGTGTCTATGGCCCGGCATGACCAAGCGTGTTAAGGCGTGCGCCTCGTAATTTGAGGGTCGCGGGTTCGCATCCCCGTCGCGCCAAACATGCTCGCCCTTTCAGCCGTAGGGGCGTTATAATGTGACAATCAATCCCGCTATTCGTTGGTAAAAGAGTAGCCCAAGAGTTGGCGGTGGGTGGTAATGACTAGCTGCTTTCCCTCTAGTCTTACACTGCTAAATTATGGACGGCTAGCACAGATAGCCCTCGAGTAGCTTTGTGCGAAATTAAAAACAAACATTCAAGCTGTGTCTAATACGTATGCTTCAACTTTGTCTTTTCTTTTTTTTATGGTTTACTCCAAAACAAGCAGTGAAAGTTATGCATAAACAAATGTTATATTTCAACTAACCTCTAACAACGCCAGCTCCATTGTTCTTGGACAGTGAGTGTCTGTTTTAGATCTGATGCGCAGTGCTACACACAAAGGACATCTGCGAGTAGCAATCATGAAGTGTAATTTGGTATACAGCTCTTAGTGTTAGCTTCTGGGTTTTTCTTGTCCAACCAAATAGTGGGATTTTGCCGTAGCTTTTAAAATACTTCTTCAAACCCAGACTGCAGAGCGAATTTTTGAGACAACGAGTTTCAAATCATGAACCTTTGGATTCAGAGTTCGCTCACGCTAATTAACAGGACAAGCTTAAGCTTTTTTTTTGTTTGTTATTTTTTGCATTTCGCGCAAAGCTAGGCTATCGGCGCTAGCCGTCCCTAATTTAGCAGTATAAGACTAGAGGAAAAGCAGCTAGTCATCACCACCCACCACCAACTCTTGGGCTACTCTTTTACCAACGAATAGTGGGATCGACTGTCACATTATAACGCCCCCACGGCTGAAATGGCGAGCATGTTTGGTGCGACCGGGATTCGAGCCCGCGACCCTCAGATTACGAGTCGAATGCCTTAACCCACCAGGCCATGCCGGCCCCAAGCCTAAGCTAATTCCTTGGCTAGTTCCCTAGTGTGGCACATAATAGTACGGGTTTTGCTTATCATTTTAACAATTATACACATTTCAAACTGTACTGGGTCTGGTGATTAGAGCACTCGACTCACAACCTGTAAGTCGCGTGATCGAAACTCGTCCAAAAAAACGATTACCTTACAGCGGTTGAAGCGTTATACCGCTACGGTCAATCTCACTCTTCGATGGTAAAAAGTACTCCAAGAGTTGATGTTAGGTGGTGTTGATTAACAGCCTTTCATATAGTCTATCACTTCTAAATTATGGACTGCCGGCGGAGACGGCACTGGAATAGTTTTGTGTGAAAATCCGACCAAAGAAACAAAACGTAATAAGACCTCTCGTAAGACGTTCACTGTCAGTTA
This sequence comes from Tachypleus tridentatus, assembly GCF_004210375.1. Taxonomy (NCBI): domain Eukaryota; kingdom Metazoa; phylum Arthropoda; class Merostomata; order Xiphosura; family Limulidae; genus Tachypleus; species Tachypleus tridentatus. The sequence continues at coordinate 116,284,855 of NC_134833.1, read as the reverse complement.
CAGAAACAAAGAACTTGGAATAAGCAAGTCGTTTCAGCACTATAATTTAAAATTACAAAAAAAGACAATTGCCTTTATTTAGATAGAAAAACAACAACAGACATCATAATTTCGAGAATATCCGGATTATCCTGGAGGAATGATTTCATAACATTTTTAGAGTACGAGAGAAGCAGAAAGGATTAGTTTTTTTCAGGTTTTGCTCCCGGACTTTGAAAGAATACAATCCGTCTGTCAATGATGCCGACTGAATTGTAATTTAATGGAGGTACGTTCACCCTGCCACCTATAGAGATTCCATTTCACAAAAAAAAAATCCACCTGTCAGTCAATCGATTTCGGTTGATAATCAGCATGGAAATAGTCGCAACTTTAAAATCTCACCCACCCACCACAGTAGTAATGTCTGTACACGTTATCGTCCTCTCCTACATTTGAAGTACTCCATAGCTTCTGGAAGTTTTCACATCCCAGTAGAATGTGTGGATAACAAATCAATCCAATGAATCAATAAAAATTATTTTTAAAAAAACTATGTAGGAAAATCTCGTGAAAAGAGGTCTGCTTAAACATTTTCCAAACATTTTTAACCAAGTTTATTATTTAATTTAAAAATTCGCCTTTTATATACTTTTGTCCTTTTAATTACTAATTATTTTGTCCTTTAAATTATTATTTATTATTATAATTTTTCTTCACTTTTACTTTTCCTTTAACTGGAACTGAAGTTTCTGACATTTTTTAATGAGGAAAAGGACCCGGCATGGCCAAGCGTGTTAAGGCGTGCGACTCGTAATCTGAGGGTCGCGGGTTCGCATCCCGGTCGCTCCTCTCATGCTCGCCCTTTCAGCCGTGGGGCGTTATAATGTTATGATTAATCCCACTATTCGTTGGTAAAAGAGTTGACGATGGGTGGTGATGATTAGCTGCCTTCCCTTTAGTCTTACACTGTCAAATTAGGGACGGCTAGCACAGATAGCCTTCGAGTAGCTTTGTGCGAAATTCCAAAACAAACAAACAATGAGGAAAAATATTTTGAAAATAATATGAATAATGTTACTTTTGAGTTTACGACAACCAACAAGTTAGAGAATATGAGGAAATATATGTTTCCTAAAAAATAACTCATTTTATAAATGATATATATATCCCACTTACACCCAGTCATAAGAACAAATTATAAAACAACAGAAAATAGTAGTCTGAACAAAAGTTCTAAATAAAAACTTATTTCCTCTCGAGCAGTTCCGTGAGGTGATTCTTCTGAAACTGAACTATCAGTATCTTGAAATTAACGAAACACGAATAAGATTTTGATTTACACTTATAATCAGAAATTCCTTGAAAACCTGATTTTAATGAAGGATCAGGAAACAAAAAGGAGCTGAAAACTTACCTTTGTTATGTATATTTATATTGTTATGTTAGCTTCAAAAAGTATGTAACAATTTATCACTTTATCTGTCGTTCTGTGAATAAAATTATGAATAATTTGGATCTCCCGATAGGACGGCGATAAGTCCATGGACTTACAACGTTTAAATAAAGAGTTTGATTCTCCTTGGTGGACACAACAGATAGCTCAATGCTGCTTTGCTTCATGAAGAAAAAAACATACGAAAACAAAAGCACAATTTTGATGAAAAATAGTATGATGGTTACATGTTTCGATAACCTGCATGGTTCAAACTACATGCACAAAACAAACAATACTAAGCCAACGTACACAAACTTTCAGATTATTCTGTTTTCGTTTCAACTGTCATAAACTTTACTTTTTGAATAACGTTAAAGTTTAAATACTTTTATTATACTTTTATAGCAGTAAATGCCTCGGTTTGCTCCTGAGAAGGGTAAGTTATCCTTTTGAAAGTGCAAGAACTGTGGAAATTTATTTCACTGTGTTTTATCTACTTTTATGATGAATGGCCTGTCGATTAAGATTCTCAACTCACAATCTGCTAGGTCGTGAAATCGCACCCGTCGTCGAACTTGCTCGTTGTTCCTACTATGTGAGCGTTATAATGTTATGCTCAATCTCACGTTTCACTGGTAAAGATTAGCCCAGGAGTTGATAGTGGGTAATGTTAACTTACTGGTAGTCCTCGAGTAGTTTGAGGTTAAAATACAAAGAACAAATAAAACTTTTGTGATGTTGTGTAAATTTCTAAAAACATTTAATGCGAAACCTACCATGCTTCACTCGGTTAATACTCGGTATATTACTTCGTAAAATTTTATGTCAACAAAAACTTATTAGTTTCCTTCTAATCCCGTCTGTTGACAATTTTTTACCCACAGTTATTGTTTCGGCAGCTAAGATTATTAAAGTGTTGACAATCATTAGAAACTTTGCTTATTTTGTTATAGAGGAAAGCGACACAATGAATTATCGGTGCAACGTCCAGAAGAGGATTCGAGCCTCGTTATTTTAGCCTTAAATATTTGTAGACTTACCAGTGGCCCGTTAGGGAACACTAGAAGCACCAAGAATGCATGAAACAGAAGTCGTATGATTAGAGTTTTCTGAGAACTGCTTTGGCTCAAATTCTTAAGTCAAGAGAAAGCATTTCGATCTCAACAGTGAGGCCTTCATCATAATAAAGAAAGATTATTCATGTCAAGACCCAGGTTAGAACCAGTCGTTACGATATTCAGATTTTTGCTTTGCTTAGAAATCCCGTAAAACAAAATAAAAGAAACATCCTCTTCGAAACGATTTCTTGCGCAGTAAGTGGAAATGTAAAAGGTGGAATAAAAGCACTAAAGAGGTAATATCAAATAAATACATTCCAGTATTGAGAAAAATACTTTAGATGGCAAACGTTTTAAATATCATTGATAAATACTGAATTATCTTCGGTCCTATCTGACACACACGCTGCATGAACATTGAAATTATTCCAGCTTAAACAAAATCTAATTTCTTTGAACATCTTTGAGTATTCCTGCTTTTTTTTTTTTTTAACTTCATCTATAACTTTCAAATGCTAATCAAGAGCTCGTTACAATCTGACAAAGCAAAGCATATAGATAGAGGTAGACTATTACACACATACAGAAAGCGACAGGCAAACAGAGTGATGTTTTCACTTGCCGCTATAAAGGGGCCGTAGAAAATTGAACAGCTAAATACGTGTCTTTGTCTTTTATTATATTTATTGTGTTCAAACTATTACATTTAAGACGCTTCGAAAAGGAGACTCGCGGTAATGGAAAGTTTGCTCAATAACATTATCATTCAGTTATAAATGAAATTACAAATCCTATATTTCCATCTTCCCTTAAAAGTTTACACGAACTATCACAATGGCCCCTTACAAGAGCTTCGTATCAAACTTGAGTAACAATCTTTGCTTATGAGTTGTTTTCTCTCCCAAGTAGGGATGCTTACACCTGTTTAAACAACGCTTCATAAGACACTTAAGCGTTCATTATCCCTATTGACTGACGTCTTTTAAAGAGAAACGTAACAACAATATTGTAAAGGATAATAAAGTACATTCCAATAAGATGGGTAACTATAATTAAACTCAGACGATAAGTTTGGTATTCTCTATATAAGAACAGGCATGGAGTTATCTAAAGTACAATTTAAAAATAAAGTTACGTGCGTATCTTTGTCCCTCGTGGAGTCATCAGTAAGTTTGGAGACTTACAATTTTAAAATCCGGTGTTCGATTCCCCTCGGATGGCAAAGATCAGATGGTCTATAGTAAAGCTTTGTGCTAAAAACATTAAATGTTTTATCCTTTATAAATGAATGTAAAATAAACAACAACCTCAGACAGTTACAAACACACACACACATACATACATATATCTCATGAAGAAAAATAGATAGAAAGTTGGCACTAGAAGTTGTATAAATATTCTCCGATGAGACTGCGACTAGTTGTGGCTTGCCATGAAAATTAGAATAGGTCATGTGATCTCCAAAATCATTGTTTTTCTGTTTGTTTTAGAATGTTTGCGAAAAGCTACACAAACGTTACCTGTATATAGCTGTTCATAATTTTAAACTCATAAACTAGAGGGAAGACAGCTAGCTAGGCGACAGCATCCTCTATTGAGATTTGAAAAAAGCTCTTATATGCACTCACGACCCTAAAGTTCAGAGCACGACTTTGAGGTAAAGCGACACCCACTTTGAATCCTTGTTTTCACGTTATAGGCATTCTAGCCACTCAGACACATCCAGCCCCGATTTTGCATTTTAAAAAAAATGAAACTAGTATAATTATGTGCGCCAGGTGACAGCACTGTTGCATGTATTCAAGTCAAAAAAGCACAGAAATAAGTGAATTGAATATTGATGTACACGTGATCTCACAGTGTTGTCTGGCACAACAACAAATCTGCAGTTAGAGCGTGGTTCTGATATTTTAAACAGTCATATCTTTGCGGTGTATCAAAACATGAAACAATGTTAACCATTCTTTTGCAGGTCTTTATACTCTTTACGTTATTTTGGTTCTGGTTCTTTCTCTTCGTACAGTCTCGATACCAGTATTACCTAGATGAAACATCACCGTCTGTTTATCAGGAGATTATGATGAGTTTGGTGGCAAGCAGATTCAAGTGGGAAAAAAACACTAAAAATAGATCTGATGTTACAAAGATCACCACGTCTTAATGTCTATATATAGTAAAAATATTATGGTTTCATTTAGGAAAACAAACATATAAAAGTGCGTGAAAAAGGAATTTTTGTTGATTTTTTTAGCTGATTTTTCCAACATTTGATTCCTGACATCCAAGTTTTTGTTTTTTGTATAAAAAAAAGACGACTAAATACCTTTGTGAGAATACAATATTGAAACCTGTTGCTATTAACTACTAATTAGTGGGTATAAGTACGTGAGATACGCAGATCGAAACAGTTCATTAGCATTACCTTTCGTCTCCAACTTCCCACATCTCTGGATGATGTTACCAAAGGAACAGGTTCTGAACTGTATAAATATATAAAGTAATATGTTTCTCTGAGCATAACATCATTAGTATTATATTCACACAGAACATACTAACTTGAGAATTCTAAACTCATCCATAAGTATTTGCATGTTACCTTAGATTTGTTTTCTTATGTTATTTAATCTTTAGTGAAGCAGCCAATAGTATTGTTGCCTGAAAAAGAAGATCAACCTATATCCTGGTTAAGGTTAAAACGTAGAGTCAGTTATCAATCATTAACGTATAAGTAGTCATCACATTGCGAAGGACAATAGCTTCTCAAGTAATAAAAAAAACACACCAGCCTACAAAAGGTTTGTATATATAAATATATATGTAAACAAGCTGTGTGAAATCACGGTAAACTGATTATTAATGTACATATTTTACTCCAATGCTCGTCAAGTGTGGGTGTTTCTATGATATTATTGTCACATAGTATTTCTGGTGCACAAAAGGCGTTGCTACTGTAGAGGGTGTCCATAGAAATAAGAGTTAGCGAATAAAATTTACTTTCGGCATTTTAAATCATGCATTTACTTTCACATCACGTGAACATGACTCCCTCCCTAGCATGCAAAGGAAAACTTCAGTTATCTGATCAAGTTGTTCCTTGTTCCGACACAGGGTGGCGTCATGTCAAAACTAACTGCCAACGTGAGAAGAGAAAATTCACACTTTTTTCACTGACTATCATCGAGGAAGTCATGCAGCCATATATAAATATACAGAAAAAAAACATTAGTCAAGTGGTCTTTTTCATCCATCCTATAGCAGAAATAACTATATTATCTAAATACCAATATAAATTAACGACACTCTTGAATATCGTAAACAGGTATTGATACCACATGATTAACCTTGAAATTAAAAAAAAAGATCTAATCATCATTGTCCCCAAAATATTCATACGACATATGATTAATATCTCAAACAGCTATTAATACTATATAATTAGCCTCAGAATTTAAAAAAAAATCCAACCTTTATTGTCCCCAAGATATTCATATGACATATCTTGAATATATGAAACAGTTATTGGTATGATATGTCTCGAAATTAACAGGTATTTATTTTTTGTTGTTCGTCGATTTTTTTTCAATCATGTACATTTTCAAAGTTAATTATTTTTGCCCCAAAACTGGCGACCTTCAATCGAAAATTACAAATTCTCACGTGAATCAGTTTGCACTGTTATAAGTACAGTTGAAGTTGACCCCCTCCCTCCCGATGGGTCAGCGGTAAGTATATCGATTTACAACACTAAAATCCGAGGTTTGATTTTGTGGCTTTGTAATAAAAAACAACATTTAGATCCGAATTTTGTTCTGGGAATGAATGTATACTTTTGAAAAAGCGGTTTTCGACGCCATTGTACAAATGGACAACATTGCAGAAGAAATTAACGTACGTGCCTCTTTCAAGCTCTCTACTTGGGACATTTGATTTGTTTTGTAAGCAGTTTTCTTTCAGGATAAACCTCTTTTTTCAATATAGAAAGCGTTAAAATTCAGAGAACAGGTTCCTCAATGGCTCAACAACAAGTATAAGGGCTTATAGCACTGAAAAATCGAGCTTTGATGCTCGTAATTGGCACAGCGCAGATAGTTCATAATATAACGTTATGCTTAACTATAAACAAACAGTCTAGGTCGATGGAATCGTATGGAAATAAGTCTGAAATAATTTTAGTAGAAAGCATATAATTTGATACTGTTTTTATTTATTTCAATGGGTCCAGCATGACCAGGTGGGTTAAGATGTTCGACTAGTAATCTGAGGGTTGCGGGTTCGAATTCCGGTCGCACCAAACATGCTCGTCCCTTCAGCCGTGGGAGCGTTATAATGTGACTATCAATCCCACTATTCGTTGGTAAAATAATATCCCAAAAGTTGGCGGTGGGTAGTGATGACTAGTTCCCTTCTCTCTAGTCTTACACTGCTAAATTATGGACGGCTAGCACAGATAGCCCTCGTGTAGCTTTGTGCGAAATTCAAAAAGCAAAAAACAATTTATTTCAATAAACAGTTACATCACAAGCGTGAGAACTGAGTAACTGGGTGGGAATTAAGAACGAATCCAATGTGCATACCTTCTGCTCGATTGCACACACCTGTTAGAAACATCCAGCGTAGCAGCTGTTAACTTATTTGTTCATTATTAGATATTCGCGCAAAGCTACTCAATGGATACCTATGCTATCCGACTTTACTTCTGAATTGTTAGATATTACGAGAGGCAGTTAGGCAACAGCATTCACCCAAAACTCTTGGGTTGCTCTTGTCTCATCAAATAGTGGGATTTGATTGTCACCCTTATAACGCATCCATGTCTCCAAAGTGTAGAACGCGTTATTAGTTTTGTTGTTGTTGTTTTACCAGAAATGGGACGCTATAACTGAGGTATCCATGGGGGATTGCAACACCATCCCTTTTCCGATGGGCTATCAAACCTCAAAAGGGCCCTTAGAACAACTAAAGAAAACGAAAATTTGTTTTTAAAGTTGCAGGACTTGATAGAGTAATACCCCTTCCCTTCCAGGGTCCACTCCTGACCAGGCCTTTTCTTGAGCAGAAATAACTAGTGGGCCAGATCTGTAGAAAGGCACAGTTTGTGTTACATTGAATCGGTATTATCCAGAACTTTTAAATTAACGAGATTACTCTACCAGGCTAATAATAATTACAATAATATTGATATTAGATCACATACGGCAAATGGCGATCTTTTTTTTTTGTTATTTCATTATCTTATTTATTTATTTATCGTTAGTATATGCGCAATTATAACCAAAAATGGAAAAAAAAACTTAACACATGAAATCTAAGTAACAATATAATCTAAGTATTTCGTCACCTAAATTTACACATTTTATATTCACACGACCTTTCATCAGCTGTACCCACTTAATATCGAGTATTAACATTTAAAAATACCTCCCCGTGATAAAACTTACTTCTGTAAGTTTAAATACTGTAGAAGTATTTTAGCCCAACTGTGCTCTCTTTTAAAAGCATGCTGATAGAATAAAATTCGGGACTAGTCAAAATGGCCCACTATAATGTATGTAATAGTTGAAAAAATAGACCTGCGGGACGCTAGGGGCTCACATCCTCAGTCCGGCACGCTAACCACATGGTCACGCCTGGCCTAGACACGTTAAATATTTTAAATCAAAACATAGTTACCTTAAATAGAGATGAATTTTTCAATTTCATTAGAATATACTTTAACGTAATCAAAAATTTTCAATACTCAATTTGGTATGTAACAATTACCTTTATAAGTAGTCTGGATACACAATAAGTTCGACAAATATTAGTAGTTTTTAAAATCGATCATAAGTTGTGTATAAATCATTTTTAAATATCAAAGCCAACTTGCTTACATTCAAAATTATTAAGTGCCCTTTTCTTACTCTCGTAAGATTTTTGTCTGTTTGGATTTAAGCACAAAACCACACAAAAAGCTATCTGTGCTCTGCCCACCACAGATATCGAAACCCGGATTTTAGCTGTTTGAGTCCGGTGTACGAGTTTAATAAAAATGTTTTGAAACGACCATCATAACTGTATCTACAAATAACTTTTGCATTATTAGTAAGATTTACTAGATACGTCACGTTTCAAAAAGTGAAGTTATCTAACATTTCAAAAACAAATATAATATTTTTTGTTTATGATATTTAACAGTGTATACTTTTAACTTTCTTGTAGTAGGTCGTGAGGTACTCTTATAATGCAGTAAATATAACTGTCGTTAATTTGAAAAATGTCTTAATTATGAGATATAGATATACTTAAGAATTCAGAAAAATCTTTGAATATTCAAACTTTTATTGTGAGCCCAGCTCTGGACCGTTTGAAATTAATAAAGACCTACAATATATATGCCACTAAGAATAAAAACTTATTGTGGAAGAATTTTATTTTAATAAAATACATCGACATAATGAAATTCATTTTATCAAAAATTATTATTCGTTTTAATGCATAAATAGTCACGAAATGGCGGGGCCGTATCTAGCGCTGAAAAAGCGAGGAGCCCCCCTACTCCAAATGAATTTTTGTCTCATAAAAGACTTCTTTTGTAGAAAAAATAATTACAGCAGAACATTGCATAACTATACAATTTTACTTTGGGTATGAGTGAATTGGACAATTCTATTATTTGGAACTTGAAATTAAAATATAAAGTGGACCTTTCTTATGTTGTTTAAAAAAGGACCCCGGACTTTTTTTTCTGGGGAGGAGAAGTGCCTTTACGGAAAGAAAGTTGTGTGCACGCTAATTTTTTAATAATACATAATGTACAGAGCCCCTGATTGGGGCCCTTATTTTGACAGTGTGGAAATTCCATTGCTTTCCTTAAACAATATATGATGTGCAGAAAAATTAAAAACCCCATTGAGGCCATTTTGTTGACTAATTAGGGGCTTTGTTTAATTTTTGAATCCTCTTATGTTGATTGATAGAGTTGATTTCCTATTGATGACGGTTCGTTTATTCCAAATATTACAATTTTTCTTATAGGGGTCCTTCACATTTTGGGAAGAGTCAGGAAACAGTTGCTTCCTCTACCTTATCCTGGCTTCAATCCCGCATGATTTATATCTTTCTTTTATGATTTTATGGTAACGTATGCACCAACAGACAGATCCTTTCCTCAGCTTTGAGCATTGAGCCGACATTGATGACATGTCTGATGTGAGTGACATAATGTACAAAAAGTATTTTCACACAGTGTAGATGATGTCTATATTTAAAATTATTACGTGAAAGAAATGCTTAAATTTATTATATGCACTCTATCTTTCCAGCTTGATGTTCTTATTTGTTTGTTACGTGTAAGAGTTATTTGATCGTTGTGGGTCTGCTTGTATTAATATATATATACAATAATACTATGAAACACAAAATTGTTCCTCGATAGTATGTGTTATTTCTTAATTGCTTATGTTGTAAAAGTACGGAAAATGGCCATTATTCCCTTCAAACTTTGCTTTTGTGACCTGGATAACGAAATTTAGAAAATAACCTACTTTCTAAAAAAAACGGGCAAATTTGCACATTTTCATTTACATAAGGTCTAAATGAAACAACAAATGAATCAAGATTTATATGTATTCATTCTAAAGTTAAAAAAAATGAACAAAAATGTTTAGAAGTGAGTAGTTTTTCGAGATTTGCGACTGTAATGTAAATCACTTTCACGTATCAGCCCCCAATTACATTTTTCCATCATGTTTTCGTTATACGCTCCCAGGTCACAAAAGCAAAGTTTGAAGAGAAAAATAGGTCTTTTCCATTCACTTTAGGCATAAGCAATTGAGAAATAACACTTTTTGCCCAGGAACAAGAAAAAGTGAAAATTTTCTTACATAGTATAATCAGAAAAATTAATTTATTATTATAAATTATTATAATTATTTTTGCATTTCATAAGTCACTGAGATGCAAAGTGTCACCATCTTGCTAAAAGATTTTTTTTTTTACTTAAAGACCAGTGAGGGCTTTACCAGGGCATAATTAAACAAATAATAAAATACTGACTTCACAATATACAATATATGTAAGTCAAACAACAGAAACAACACTGCTATCCCTCTCTTCAAACTGAATTGGTCCGGCATGGCCAGGTGATTAAGGCATGCGACTCATAATCTGAGGATCGTAGGTTCGAATCCCCGTCGCACTAAACACGCTCAACCTCTTAGCCGTGGGGGCGTTATAAAGTTACGGTCAATCCCACTATTCGTTGGTAAAAGAGTAGCGCAACAGTTGGCAGTGGATGGTGATGACTAGCTGCCTTCCCTCTAGTCTTACACTACTAAATTAGGGATGGCTAACGCAGATATTCCTCGTGTAGCTTTGCACAAAATTCAAAACAAATAAACAAAATTTATGGTTCTCGATCTCCTTTTCACGTCCCAGCCACATGTTTACTACACTTACATTTCACTTTATAAATTTATTAAAGAGTGGTTATCATAATAAAGCAACTGTTTCTACCTAGTTCTTCATCAATTTATGTTATATTACAAGTAACTTAATCGTATTTTCTTTGGAACTCGGGCACATCATTCAATCTGGCCTGTAGCCACATAAACCAGGACAACGACTTACACATACGCATCCTTTGAATGTGTTTAGCAATTCACCAAACATTGTCGGCTATGTTTGGGAAAAATAGAATGAAATATTTTATGAATATATATTGTTTTATATAATCAATTTATGTTTTATTAAGACACTATGAATTCTCCTCATAGTGTAAAGGAAAACGATTTGTTTATTTTGTATTGTGCTAGCCATCCCTAATTTAGCAGTGTAAGACTAGAAGAAAGGCAGTTAGTCACCACCACCCACCGCCAACTCTAGAACTACTCTTTTACCAACAAATAGTAGAATTGATCGAAACATTATAATGCCCCACGGTTGAAATGGCGAGTAAGTTTGGTGTGACGTAGATTCGAACCTGCGATCAGCCCTCAGATTACGAGTCGAGTGCCCTAACCACCTGGTCATGATGCGTAGAGATAAGGACAACGACCTAATGGAAAGTGAAAATTAGATCGTTTTCAATCGTTTTTCCTAACAAGTGCAGACGTGGATGTCTTCGATCTAAACTAAAATCTTAGCTGTTTCTTTTTTATATATTGTTCTTAAGTATCGAAATCCGATTCTTAGCACTAGAAGCCCTCACTGAGCCACAGATGGGCAATTTCTGATGAGCTTAAAAATTTCACCTTATCTTTCTTTTCTTCGTTCTCTCTCTTTAATGCTGTCTTTCATTCCATAACGTACAGTTTGTATTCTACATCGTTTTAAGTTTTTCGTCCTTTAACACAGTCATTAAATCGTTGCTATCTTACAGTCGTGAGTCACATCCTCGAGCCAATGAGCAGGAAGACAATGAATGAAGAAACAACATTTTCAGGCATGCAGTATTTTACACTAATTAAGTTGGGTCAAACATGTATTTATGATGTACTAGATCTGGTAACGCACGTTTTTGTTATGGTTGTATAGCTGTCGTACGGGTAGTTAAGCCTATTAATACAGAGTGTATGTTAGCTCGTTTTAAATTACTTCTTTCTTCCTTTTTTTTTCTATCTCGTGATGTGTCAATACATCATTTGTGTGAACTAATCCAATGACAAGACAATTAAACTAAGGAACAATGGTGAATATGTCAAAAAGACGAGATCAAGCAAGTAACCCCTTTGACCTCTGTGTGTTCATAACAGAAACCGTTTTAAGTGATTAGAAACTATTAATCTACGATAAAAAGAAAACACATAAAGGTATATGCGTGGAGAATGGAACGGATCTGCACGACCACTGACCCGCGAAAAGGTGGCCTCCCAACCCGGGTGAGAGAAGAGTTGTAACCGTAATTAAAAAGTAGTCCTGCACGAATGTGTAATATGAACATTCACGAGGACAAAATAGTGAGCTATGCTTGGAAAATTAAACAAACACACCACCTCTATATCCATTTAATCATTCTTTTAACATAGGTCTCACATTCATAGTGCGAGTAATTTTGGGAACAGACAGATTAAGGAAAAAGCAAAATTAAATTATTAGCATGCTAAAAGTTCGAGGATATAAGAATAGAAAAAATATTCAATACACATCCCAACTTCAATACCTAATCGATGTAACAACGTAGAATGCAGTTAAGATGATATAAACTTGATATATGCTTCATTTTGGATATATAACAGTTTTTGGTCATCCAGAACCGAATCCACAAAACTTCTGTTCTACACTAAGCTGTAAAAATAAAAGTCAATGCATTAAATATGATACAGAAATTATTAATTTCTTTTAAAACTGTATTTCCGATGTCAACTTGCAAAGTGATGTTAATTCAGTCTCCAGCATTTATTTTCAACACGTTTAAAGGTTCCAATTTTAAAATCCTTTATTCGCACCAGGTTACAAGAGAAAGATCTTTGCTTCAACGTTTATTTGCTTTCTTTTTCATGTTTAAACTTTTAATTATTATTTTTAAAATTATTTTGAGCCTGCGGTGCTCCGTTATATTTTATGAATAAATAACTTTGTAAAATACACTAGCCCGATAAAATTTAACTTTCAAAATTTGCACTGAACGAAGAGTGCTGTAAAAGACCACCCAGACTGTACAGGTTATAGTAAAAAAGCTATTCATCAATTCGTAACAATGATATAACTTTGTTCTTGAAAAATTATGGTTTTTGTCAAAGGATACCACTGCATAAAGAGGTAATTCTGGTGATTTATCACGAAATCTGAAGTTTGGATATCTTTTCATCTCTTTGGCGTATCTATCAAAACTGTTTATCTGACAACCAGACCTACAGCAAAATATGAAAATTATATTTCTGTCATCTTTGGACAAAATCCCACCATGTACTTTGACCTTCCCCACCTAAGTTTGATCCCTACTCATCTTTTGGTTTCAACCATAGCAATAAATAATTTGTCTCCAGCAAAACGCGCCTTTCTTCATTGCAGTTTTCTTGTATAATATGATATCAGTCGTGTGTAAGACAACATGCCATCTAGCGGCAATCTGTCGCCGTTCCGCCTTCTTTAGTTGTCTGGGAAGTTAAGCTTCTCATTTAGATAGTTGTCTTAGCGACGTGAGCAGAAAACCGAAGAAGCGCCAGCAGGGATCGCCTTTTTCTTAGAAGTAAAGTTAGACCGCTCTCAGAAATATTTGGGTACGATTAAGATGATGTGACCTATCTCACGTTTGAACATCATCAATTTCATATTAGATTAATAATTATATGCAAGGCATCATCATTATCAATACATCATTGTCGTTTAACGCTTAAACTCTCCTCGTTTGACGTAATCGTTATACTCCGAGGTCTGTTAAGCGTATCATCCAAGCAAAGACTAGATTACTCAACATTAAAGTATTTGTTGTGGCTTTTTTCCGTTTGATTTTTTTAACTACACGATGGACTGCGATGCTCTATATGCTGCTGGAATCGAACCCTGTAATTTAGCTTTGTACGTCCGTATGCTTAATGATCTACCAGGGGAAAAATATTAAAATGATTTGAAGTACTTATAGTTATTTCAATCATTTTAACTTCGTATGGGTGAATTCGTGAAGCTGTTAAATAATTAAGTTAATTATTCGTTATTTTTTATTTTTTCAAAACCAGCTGCGATGTGTGTCTTCTTATAGCAAAGACACATCAGGCTATCTGCGGAGCCCACCAAGAGGAATTGAACCCCTGATTTTAGAATTGTATAACCGCAGACATACTGCTGTTCTAGAGGGGAACCCAGCTGAGATGAGTGTGCGTTTTCTTTTAGCAAAACTACATCCAGCTATCTGCTGAGCCCACCGAGGGGAAATGAACCCTTGAATTTAGGGTTATAAATCCGAAGACTTGCTATTATCCCGTGTACGGAAATGGCCGTAATATAATTGTTTGGTGTTTTCACTTTTGGTAGAGCGGAGTTTGTAATTTAAGCACAAAGCTACACAATGGGCTATATGTACTATGCCAACCAGGGGTTTCAAAACCCGGTTTCTAGTGGTGTAAATCCGCAGACATGCCGCTGTGCCACTGGAGAGGATGTTATAGTAGAGCCTTGCACTTCTCCTAAATGATCCAAGAATTACAGTGACAACACTACGGCAGATGGAATACCTGTCAGACGTGAAAATCTTAATATTGTCACGAGTTAATATTTAATACAGAAAAGAAAGAAACAAGTGTGACTGGACGTCTAGTAACGGATCTGAAAATATTTGACTAGAAGTTCCAACAAATTATATTTCCTGGAAGCAGCAAAAATGTCAACTTTAAGCAGTTTATAACAAAATAGAATGATAAGGAAAATGTCTGGAGCGTCCCAGGAAGGAAGCTTTTACATGATTGAGGCTGATTACTTTACTAACCTTAGAATATCTACCCTATAAGCGATTCGAACATAGGGGTTGTAATAATGTTGACAAATTAAGATTTAACACTATTAGCGCATCTTAACCATCAATATACCAATTTATTTTGTAAATTCGTGACGTCAAACACCGAAACAAACTTTAGTACGCCTATTAGTTTACGTAAGTCGAAAGCTTGCTTGTTTGAACATTGTTCCGATATTATTTCAACACTGTCATAGAATAAATTGCTTAAGGTAAATCCATTAAATTACGTTTAACGACCTAATATTTTTTGTAATACTTCAAGTACAAAAGGGATGGAAGAAAATATTTGTTGTTATACCCACTTCTAGCAATTTTTATTTGTAGCATGTTAATTAAACAACACAATTTATCCCAAACATTCTTATTTGTTTGTTAAGCACAAAACAACACAATGGACTATCTGTGTTGTGCCCTATACAAGTATCGAAGCCTGATTTTAGCGTTATAAGCCTTCATACTTGCCGTTGTGTCACTGGAGGGCGTCTAAATGTTATCTGTGAGGTTTGTTTGTTTGTTTTTGAATTTCGTGCAAAGCTACACGAGAGCTATCTGCGCTAGCCGTCCCTAATTTAGCAGTGTAGGACTAGAGGGAAGGCAACTAGTGATCACCATCCACCGCCAGCGATTGGTGTACTCTTTCAGCAAAGAATAGTGGGATTGAACGTCACATTATAATGCCCCCACAGATGAAAGGGCGAGCATGTTTGGTGCGACGGGTACCAATAAGAAAATGTTTTATTACAACTTTGTATCATTATGTATTGTTTTTTATTTTTTTACATCTTAAGAGCAATTTATTTTTAGTTACTAACTATACAAGTGAAATAAACAAAATGCATGTCTATTAGAAGTTAAAACATCGCAAAGCTTTCCAATTAACAAAAACTTATAGTTTATGTTGCTTCTTGCTTTGCAATGCAAAGTACAACAGAGACAAGAATAAGCAAACGATGCATGCAAAGTGTTGAAAGATTAATTTAATTTTAAGAATGTTTGGCCATAATGTATTTGTTGGAACTACCTAAAGATGTTTATTGTTGTTTTTCCTTTGTTTGGTTGGTTGATTTTCCAAATTATGAAATAACTGAAATCCAGTTGGTTTACTATCTATTTATAGTTTTTCGACTAATCATTTATTTTGTACTTTTCCTTGGAACCCGAAACTATCAACAACGTTTTTCATCCTGAGAGAGAAAACAAAATGATGAGATCAAATAGAGCTGTTGAGGGACAAAGAGAGAGATGGGTAGATTGTTTTAACCATATGATGGGTAAGGAATTAAAATTTTTATTTATTAAGATATGTATAGATATCTGGTTGGTTAGAAGTCGGGTCTTTCTGTACATATGGTCCCTCGCTGTGACAGCGGTAAGTCGTCAGATTTACAACGCTAAAATCAAGGGTTCGATTCCCCTCGGTGGACACAGCAGATAGCCCGATGTGGCTATGTGGCTCTACTATAAGAAAAGACACACTGTATAAATGAGGGTAAAAAATATTAAGAAATTCTAATGCAACAAATCATTGTATTTCATTTGACAATTTCCATACAAATGAAACGTATGCATAAATAAATCCAGCTCTTTAAAAACCATAAGAAACTTATGGTTCATAGTAATTAAAAATAGTTGAATGTATCTGCACATAATAATAGTGCAGATAGCTAACAACAGTTTCGTAATATGTGGTAGTTATTTTGTTGCATGTCTTTACGGGTCACGTTGTGGTTTATCTTATGAGTTACAAGATGTATATGTATATATATATATATATATACATATTAACATTACCTTTTGTATCACAATACGAGTCTGGGAACAAGAGTGTTTAGTATGAATGTTTATTGTGTTGCCTTATCTCACAGGCACACTACTTAATATCTTATTTTGCGCTTGATGTTATCAAAGTAACTATAATTGTGTCATTTCAACCTCTTCAACAAACATTAAAACTTGGCAGACATTGTCAACTATGATGAATTCGAAACATTATAGCCTACGTTTTTTGTTTTATTGCTATTATTATTTATTTTTATAAACCTAAATGTTCTTCTGTTCTATTTGTGTGAATGTGTAAACTTACTCGCTTCCCGTGGAGCAGAAAACTAGGCTTAACGACACACCTTCAGCCGCGGCGCCAACTGCACCCACAAATCCTGACCTGGCCTCAAGCCACTCTTTGATAGAACCAGAAAGCAAAGCTGGCAACAACAATATGAAGCAACAATATGGTGTTAGAGCTAAGCAGGTCGTGGTGTTTGCTAAGTTAGGGGATTTTATTGTTTGACCTGTTATAACTGTAATGTAATTCGTGCTCGCTGTGCCTAACGGCTGGTTTCTCATTCGAGTATCAGATATTGCTCGATGACAAAAACCACAAATCCCGAGAACAATAGGTTATAACCGATAATAGATTCTTTTCACATCTGAATCGTGTAATTAAAATTTTATCACGCAATAAAATGTTTCATAATCTAGTAAGAAAAAACAGGTAATTGGTAACTACAACCTCATTGTTTAATTATAAAATACTTTCCACGATAAGACCAAAGCATTTTCTCCACAACATTGTTCTACAAGTAAGTCTAGAAATCCCGACGTTGATTTGTAGCGTTTTTTTATCCATACGAATAAAGCACAGATAAATCTAAAATAGTAAAATAAGTGCTACCATTTTAAAATAATATATTACGAAAAAGTCTGGGGAGCTGTATTTGGAACTAGCGTGAGAAAATGGTGACGACAAACACAACCTAGCTTCAGAAATTATAAGTTCTGAAGCTATTCACCCTAATTTGCACATTTCGCACATGATATAATGCTTTTCTCCATCACGTTCTTATCATTATTTACAACAATTCAAAATATATTTCAAATAAAACCTTCAAAACTATGAGGTATAAGTGTTGGAAATTACTGTTTTGAAGATGCTTCAAAAACACCATAAAATTTATCTAATTAAATATAAAGCTCGTTTAGCTACAGTACTTTACAGCTTCGTGATTAGCTCGGTGTTTTTGAGATTTGTTTGTAACTCTACACTTGTATTTCTGTATTTATGAAAAAGCAACTAAGGTTATATGCTGCCGGGTCTAATTTTTAACTACTGACCGAAGAGAAGGCGTCTAGTCAGCAGCACCTTACCACCCATTATTTTCGCTAATCGATTGCTTGTCACTGTTATAACGCATCCACAACTTAAAGAGAAGGAAATATTTTCTGGCATCGCACGAATTCGAATTTGACTCACCAATCCCAAAGCCAAGACTCTACCACAAAAGAAACTTGCACCCCTGTAACTTTATAGATGGACTTCAAGAACTTCATTGGATACACTGCAAAATCTTAGCAGCTTCTATTTATTGACGCTAGACTCGCATAACTAATATTCAACTGCTCTCGACTTTTTAAATCCAAAATTTACTCGTTTCGACAGAACACAATCTACAAGTATAATTTGTTGATAAAATTACCTTCCTTAAACTCGCCCTTTCAGCTGTAGTTGCGTTATAATGTGACGGTCATTTCTACTATTCCTTGGTAAAAGAGTAACCAAGGTGGGGTGGTGATGACTAGCTGCCTTCCCTATATACTTACACTGCTAAGGAAAGGATGGCTAGCGCAGATAGTTGTAATGTAGCTTTGTACGAAATTCAAAACAAAAAAAATATGTATAATTTTTACAAAAAATCATAATTCCTTAAAGTATTAATTTCTGCGAAATCAATTTTCTTAAAAAAACAACAAACGTCCATAAATAGGTGTCGTTCTTCAGAGTATCAGTTCCTTCAGTAACAGTAAATTTTGATCAAACTGCTGATCGATGAACTTTTGTTTCTGGTATTGTAACATTGTAGTTGGTTTCTTAATACCTATTTTTTCTTAAAAATAAGACCTTTAACATAATATAGACATTTTTTAAAATAAATTTTTATAACAAGAATAATCTATATATGGCTGGATGTATACGAATGACTGCTGTGATCTTGAAATTTAGTATGTATTCAAAACATCCTAAGGTCTTCTTGAATGGCAAGTTGATGTCACAACTACTGTTTAGTATTCGATCTGCGCGACAAATTGATTAGATAAACGTAAACGAATGCTGTTCTTTTTCCCCTGGCGGTAAAACATAAAAGCATTTGCTTACGATCAGTGTTCTTAACGTTTAATGTATGTCTCAATCATTGAATCAAACCTATACAGTACATTTTTGTTTGTCGTCACTGTTTAGATTAACTAAATTGTAAAATATTGGCCTTAGTGCTTAATTACGAATAGTAATTTTTTTTATAATTATCAGGTCAGATACATCAATTGCATGTTTTACAAAGTACTTCGTTTTGTTCGACTTAAGTTTGTTGCGTCAAGCAAAATTTGGATACCATTTAAGAAATATTGAACAACATTGTCGAACTATTTCATGATGACGAGAAATCCACTTGAAGTAAAAATGTATTATCTTTGTTAACCTGAAAATGACCTAAGAAGGTCGAATCGTTGTTCTGTACTTTATTTTAATTAAAGCTCTAATACCCATACCAGTCGTCTAGAGAATACATTGCTAAACTATATGTGTCTATGACATATATAAGTCGTTATGCGTTTTAGAACATTGACGTCTGATGGCCAATGTCTTTAAACAATAAACAAAAACACTGCAACAGCATTGTTTGAATTGTTCCCTATGTTTTCGTCCCCTGTTAGTACAGCGGTAAGTCTACGGGTTTATAACGCTAAAATCAGGGGTTCGATTCCCCTCGGTGGACTAGCAGACAGCCTAATGTGGCTTTGCTATATGAAAACGCACATACACTCCCTATGTTTTCCATATTTTTTCTCCCATGTAATGGTTATAAAAACCAACAACCTAACTTAAGATCAGTTACTAAATTCTATGCAGGAACCAGGACCGCATGCAGGCGTGTTTCAACAGGTACTTTAATAATCAGTTCAAAACAAATATTAAGAATTATTAATTCATTCGAAAAACTGTTGGTTCCATCTTTTGAAAATGTCCTGTTTACGACCAACCATGCAACTACAAAGATATATATCTTCTGTAAAGATGGTATTTGAAAAAATATCCAAAGGAGGTATGTTCCCTGGTGTTCAAGAATGGAACCAAGAACTATGAAAGATAGGCATAAGGTGGAATATCTTCAGATAGAATGTTAAGGACTCACTAGTAGCAGCAATCTGGCTCTGTGCCAATTCAAACAAACCGACACCTCATTAAGCCCCCTACTGGCAGAAGAGAGTATTATTACTTTAAGGATTCTTCCTTGCGGGGTTCACCAATGATTCGTTAGTTTAGACCGCCGGGTACCCCTACGTCCCTGTCTGTTATTGCTTAGTGTCAAGTCAGTCATTGGAGAAATTATTTTCTGGATTTATCGTTCATATGAATATGGATAAGCTCTTACTATAGACATGGAAGCAAATTTATGTATACGTTGAATCGATTCTACAAAATTATACACCATTCAAGTTGACATCGACCTTATTAATGGTTATAGGTGTTTGGAGTATTTTGTTTCTTTAATGTGTTTTCTGTCTATCTAATTCAAAGAGTTTTGCATTAACTCTGCCCTCTTACAGATTGACAATACAAAATATGCATACAACAATCTATGACAACACATTTATTGTATTCGCAATGACCTATCCAATATTACTTTCCATAGAGTGAAAAAAAAATTGAACTTTTTGTTCAGGACATGGTCAATTTTACAATTTTTTTTTCCCAGGTTATACTTTTTAGAATGTAATCACTAATTTGTTCCTAATAAAATCGGGCAATAACTCATAACTGTATTTTGTAACATGATACTCAAAATTTTCAAATTTCATAATTATGTTCGGGAAAAAAACTTAAATGTTTATATACTAGACTGGGATTGAAGCACTTGACTCGCAATCTGTGGGTTCGGGTCTCCGTTCTACCAAACATGCTTGCTCTTTCAATCGTGTGAAAGTTATAATGTTGCGGGTTAATCTCACGATTTGTTGTTGAAAAAGTAGCCCAGAAGATAGTAATAACAATGTGCTTTCACTCTAGTTTTCACTGCTAAATTACGGACTGCTATCGTAGATATCCCTTGTGTAGCTTTGCACAAAATTAGTAAACAAACAAACATACTTTATTTTTTTGAAAAGTTTTTTTTTGCTTTGCTTGTTTTGGTTGCTCGTTTTATGTTTGTTGTTTAGGGCAGTATTTCAATATTCATAGGAAGGTACAATATATAGCCAAGATTTAAATACTGTATTAAGTTCTAAATGTTATATTTACTGTTTATCTATTAATGGTTGGTAAAATATTTAGTATAGACTTTATAAGGCTTTAGGTAAAGTTGATGTTCACATAAAATCTTGATACGATTAAAGAACAAAAAACCGCTATCAGTAATAACCTTTAAAAACCTTTAGTAATAAAGGGCTGGGACCTTTTGGTCTCCGTGTCGAAACAAAATTTTAAGACCACCATCAGAAGTATATTTTGAAAAATAGAAAGGAGTAAGTGAACTTATAACGTTTTCGATCTATAACGAAAACAGTGAGGTCTCTGCTGGTTTCGAATGTAAAGATGAGAAACGATCATTGAAGAAGGGTGTGAACAACTACATCCAGTGACACTCAACCCTACATTTTACCACTTTAGCTTAACAACAGGTTAAGAGTTTGGGACACAGCAATAGACATCTACAGCTCTTATCGGTAATTTCGTGAGCTGTGAGCCCATTTCACCTCTGCTCGGACAATTTCAACTGGTAATGAGCGTCAGTTACAGACTTACTTCACAGACTACCTTGGACGCCAAGGGTCTTATAGATTGGCTTTATCTCTTTCTGCCATTTGGTGTCTAAAATACGTTTTAACTTAGAAAGCTTCTTTTATTCATACCTCTGGAGCTTCAATAGAGAAAAATATATGGAAATTATTCTTTTAGTAAAGTTTCACATGTTTATATAAATAATGGCAAAAAAATTCTTTATGTTTATCTGTTAGATAATACAGTTAGAAAGAGAACACTAGAAATAAGATGACTAACAATTTGAAAATATTTTTGTATTTTACATACAATGAGTTTTAGATGTTTATACTTATTATGATTTATTTGCAAGACTAAAAACAGGAAGAGTCATTACAAACTTATTTTCTTTATTTGTCAGTCTTCTTAAGAAATTTATACTCACATGTTACATTAACAAAACACGAAACCGCTTCATATCTTGTTGAACAAACTGGCTTGATAAATACAGCTTCAGAAATGTTTTCGTTCCTTTCCTGTGTGTTCTCAAAACAACAACAAAATGTTTTCAAGGGAGTTTTACCAATATCTGCTCCAGAAATTTGTTGTTAAATTTACAAGTTGTCTTTTAATATTTCGAACATTTTTACTCGAGTTGAAAATGTTTCGTAATTACTTTTCAAGTTTTCACTCACTAAAGTTTATTGTTAACCTCAAAACTACATAATTGGTTATCCGTTCTCTACCCGCCACGAGTATCGAAACCTGACTTTTAGCCGCATAAACGTTCAGACTTTATACTCTGAGCCACAAGGATACCAATTACTAAGAAAAAGTGTTACGTGCTCAAGTCTCCTTTGAAATTGTTTTAATGTTGTCTTTAAACCAGACTTTATACTTACAGAAACAACTAAGTGTTGATCAAAGCGTCAGTAAAAAGTGTGGTTTACATTTTAATAACAAAAATAGTCTTACTAAGACTGGGTGTATAGAGTGGTATAGGTTTTACGTACAATGAACAAGTATTTCCAGCTGTGGCACTATACAAAGGTCATAATTTCAAATGCAATAACTTAGATCTAGAAATATTAAATCATGAAATTAACATAATAGTCAATCATTCAAATTTATCTTTTGTAGCTAAATAATCTCTATATTTATCATTAGGAGTGATTTTGTTTTTAACTTCACTAAAATTTCCTACTGACAGGAAGATCAAGTCACATATTTGATAAACATAATTAACTCGTGTTTTAAATCATACAGTGTTTCGGGTTGTCAAGATTAATGTTGTTTTTATTTATCTATGCACACAAAATGTTGTTTTTGTTTATTGTGCCTGCTTAGTCACAATACAGGTTCATACTACAATGATAGTCTTCAAGCCACTTATGATATCTGCTCTTTTTCTCTCAAGAGCTAATCGTAGGAAAATACGTTCATTTTTGTGTGGTATTTTTAGTTGTTATTATTCAATTACCTTGTCACAACGTTTAAATGACAAAACAAACCAACCTCCATTCGTTTCATTTGAAATCACCCTGTAAGTGAATAATTAATTTTAATTATAACTGCTAATTAGCGTAAATTTTTAAAACTGGATTGTTTGCTGTTAACAAACAAAGCTACAGAAAGCGATCTCTTTGCTCTGACAAATGTAGGTATCGAAACCATATTTTTAGTGTTATAAGCACTCAGACTTACCACCGACCTCCCAGAAGCTACTTAATGTTTGTTCTTGTAATACTCTCTCTTCATACTTCGAGCTGCTGTTCAATCACGAAATATATGAATTTTAGTCAGTGAACGATATAATGTGTTTATAAACTTCAAATTTTCGTGTTACGACATTTCGTTTTTAATAACACTAAGAAACAAACATTTGAGTGAGACTTAAAACTTTTTCAAAAATGTTAATTAATTCTATATTTTTCAACATTCCTATATGTACTACAAAAAAGGGGACCGTGCGCAATAAAACCAACATCATGAACTCGCTACAGCTTAACAATTTCCTTACTTATTATTATAAGGTCACGATGTGCTGTACTTAAAGGTCAAAAGTGGACCTAACGCTGTTTGTTTTCATACTTACTCGTTTTTGAAGAGTCATAATTAAATAGTGTTTAACATCAGTAAAATATCTGTAAACACTGATTTCTAACTATTATTTTGTGATTAGAAATGTTATTTGAATTGTAACTTATTTTGAAATAATATGTATTACTTTTGCTCCCATAAGTCTTCCCTTTTATATGCTTTAAATAACTAAAATATCAAAACCCGACATACCACTTTACGACATGTTAAATCAGACATTATAATCCAAAAATGTTTAACTTCGAAAAATCAACAGTATTAAAACAGTACTAACTAACCCAAAAGGCTGTTCTAGGTTTACCGACAATTTGTAGTGTTTGTTATTTCATAAACAAAACTTGGTAACTAACAAAAGTCTAAAATTTCATTTTGGGTGATATGTTCTAACCTCACTAGACCTTGAATGCATCCTTCAGATTGATGAAACGTGAGATATCAGTTAATGTGCATCAGCACTAGTTTCGAGGCGGGTAAGATGCTCCGTAAGATTGTTAAAAGCCTGAAGAATTTCAATGGGCTCTAGAAATGAAATGAGATATAATGGGTGATACGAACTTTGTAAATGTAGTGAGATGTCTGGAGACTTTAATGGCGGAGAAACAGAGGCAACTTTCTGGCAGGCACGTCCTTTTTTCTCTCACGTTCTGACTGAGCATTTGTAAAGATGGTAGACAGATGCTTGTGGATGACATACAGTTTAAAACTCTCTTGAATAGGATGGGCGGTTGCACGTTTTACAATGCAAAATTTCTGAAAACAGAAATAAGATATAGGTCTACGTTTATTCTGATGATGTTATAATTACAGAGTCTAATTGATATACCATTGTGCACGCATAAGATTCAACAACTTAAGCGATCTTATATTAGTGGATAAATAGTAATGATGAATAAAAACATTTGTCGTCACAAAGTGAAAGGGTCAAAAGGCATTCCAAATTTATATATATAAGTTTTAACTTACCCTTTATCATTAAAAGTTATGAAAGAAGCTAAAGTACTATCCTGTGATACAAAAAAGAGAGAAATAATATACTTACTTGAATGAAATCTTAAATCTCAATTAAAAGAAAGGGGAATTCACATTCATTTAAGTGAACCTTGGGATTCCTAACTTCCATTTTAAAGTCACGATTTGAAATAAGACTGTTATCATTTCTTACACGCCCTGAGAAAAACAACGTTAGGCCTAACTTTTATGCGTCAGGGGTCGTATTTAACAGCCACTCTACCTAGTGTTATTTTTGTTAACATTACGTTAATAATTTTGATAGTAAAGACTTTTTATACTTCAGCTAACGTTTTGGCATTGCAACTGCATTAGGTGGCTAATAGTAAAGAACTGTTTGATGTGAAAATATACGTTTAAGAAGTTAGAATCTAAATCTTTCTAGTGTGCGCAACAAATTCTAAAAGAACAACACATCATTTTAAGAAATATAATAAATGTTATATTAACACATATAAATTTTCAGGAATTTACATTTGAGTGTATAATGTTTCGCCTCAAGTACAATATGAACATAAATTCAACTGTAAAGAAATATAATACCTTTACTGTTTATATGTTTCCTTTAAAAACACGTATGTTTTATTGTAATTTAACTTAGTGTAATTCTTTTAAAAAAATGTAAAGCAACATTCATGTCTGAGTTTTGGCTCAAACAACAGACCGAACGATGACTCGAGTTTTATTTCGTTAGTTTTGTTATACTAAGCTTATTATATCCACGTTCCTTCGAGCATTTGTATAATACGTATGAAAAACATCTTCAAGTCGCAGTTAAGGAAACCAGAGGATTTTGAGATTAAATTATTATACTTTTTTTAAAATGGTATTTATTGATGACAGAATAAATTGACCCAACTATAGCCTCGATTAGGCCTATAAACTTTTCCAGACTTTTTTGGACCAACACTAATCCACAAATACTAAAAATTAATCATACACTGCTTTTTGTTTAACAGTTTACTTTCGCACGTGTTAGGATGATGTAATATTTTTTTAAAATTTTATTTATCATACATGTTAAAATAATGATACTACATCGAAAACCTTAGAACAATGGCCTTTGAACTTTCATTAATTAGATGATTAAAACAATTATCTTTGTTGTTGTTTTTAGTCATTTTTTATTTATGAAAAGTATTCTTTAATTTCACAATAATGCGTGTTATTACTTCCCTTATTCTTCTTACTCGACAATAATTTGTTATAAAAGTGGCAAAATCTTTGTTCTTTACAATAGGCGCCATAGGTTTTTATACATGCTCATACCCGTTAGTATCGAGTTAGTTAACTTGTTCAATGACCCTTCGTAGCCTTGTAAACCTATATGGTTCACAACTCAAAGCAATGAGTTGTAAACATATTTCTTGTCGTTTCCATTATTGTTTGAGAGATTTATACCAACGCTAATGTTTGCCTCAAGCACGAACGTTTTTTGTTTTTTTTTGTCTACATATTAACCTAGTGTAACACTACATATTCACCGTCCATAAAATAGAATATAGTGGAAGTATCTAGACCTAATTTGAACTGACGGTATCAGACGATGTATGTCAGCAACCGTTGACCTAAAAGTCGCCGAAGGGTGTACCTGTGGCTAAATATCTTAAAGCAATAACTGAAACGAAAAAAACAGAGCTGCGAGTAACATCAAGACTGCCACTATTCAAGAAACGAGCTTATATCCTTGAGTATTGTTTATTTTCACCCTTTTATGCTATACAAAGAGGGAGAAAAAAAATGGAATTCAATTCCAGGCTCACGGTGAACAAAGATATTCTGTTGTATCAATTTTGAAATTCCCTGAAGGAACGTTGTGTGTTCAGCAAACCATAAAGTATTTTAGTCATTTTTCTATCAGGGATTTACTGCAGTTTATCAAACGTTTCAAACTGTGGTGCTCTAAACGCACGTCTAAAATATTACAGAAGTTTTAAATATTCTACAGAAATTATATATATACAGATATATGTATTTATCATAACAATTAACTATTTTAACGTACTATCTAACTACTGTCACCTTAAAAAGAAAAACCGCAAAGACTTCACATACGATTCTACAATGCCGACAGCTTAGAGGATGATAAAAAAAAAGCTGACATCTAAAAGCATGTATATAAAACCCGTCAATTTAAGTTTCGAGAAACAAGTTTCATACAAATCATATGACAGTTCTGGCGCCTTTCATTTAGTTCGAACCACATAACCTTTGACCTTGTCACTACATTAGTTCAAGAAATTGAAAAAAAAAATTGTATCAAGTTTGTTTCATATTCTGCATATTGTAGTTCTTTGTAGTCAGTGTGTTTCATGTTATATTAACAACGTAGTAGCTCTTTATAAACGATATTGTTCATATTCTTCTGACAACGTGGTATTTTGTTGTTTTCATTGTGAAAATGTTCAATCTGCCTCAAAGAAAACGTTAAATAATCTTAAATAAAAGTTCTTGTTTTGACTTAACGTGTGTTAAGTTTATAGGTATGAGGTCTGCTTCATGTATCAACAGTCTATTTTTGCTAAAACACAGAGAAAGAAACACGATATAACGATATGCATCTTACTGTCAAATTCACAACAAGTCTGAGGGCTTATGTAACACTAAAAATCGAGTTTGGATATCCGCCATAGACACCGAACAGTGATTTTTGTTTTCGAATTTCGCGCAAAGCTACTCGACGGTTATCGGCGCTGGCCGTCCTTAATTTAGCAGTGTAAGACTAGAGGGAGGGCAACTAGTCATCACCACCCACCGCCAACTCTTGGGCTACTCTTTTACCAAAGAATAATGGAATTGACCGTCACATTATAACGCCCCACGGCTGAAAAGGCGAGCATGTTTGGTGCGACGGGGATGCGAGCCCGCGACCCTCAGATTACGAGTCACACGCCTTAACCTATCTGGCCATGCCGGGCCATGACACAGAACAGATAATCCATTTGTGTGGCGTACGCCTTAACCCACCTGGCCATGCTGGGTGATGACACAGAACAGATAATCCATTTGTGTGGTGTACGCCTTAACCCACCTGGCCATGCTGGGTGATGACACAGAACAGATAATCCATTTGTGTGGCGTACGCCTTAACTGACCTGGCCATGCTGGGCCATGACACAGAACAGATAATCCATTTGTGTGGTGTACGCCTTAACCCACCTGGCCATGCTGGGTGATGACACAGAACAGATAATCCATTTGTGTGGTGTTCTAATGAATAACAAATAAACCATTCCTCTCAAGTAGATACTAGAATACGAAATATTAATTTTTACTTGTTTTTTTTACTGTTCTCTTACTCGAACACTCAACTTGCTTGTGATATCATCGGTGTAAATAGTGTTACACTTAACACAGAAGAACTTACAAATCACATGATAGTGTCTTTCAAATTGAAACACCTCTACAACTGTAGCTGAGCTTTGTTCTGAATTTAGAATTTACATTTATGGGTGCACATGTTAAGGCTCAAAATATAAATATGCCTCGTTAATCAAGAACCAGGGTAACGGTTCATAATAGGATTCACTCAGGAATTTCACAAAACTTCTAATAGAACATACGAGCAAAAAACATCTTATTTGCTTTTGAAACAACACTCAAAATCTTTTATCTCGATAGATAAGACTGCTAAAATATTGATAATAACAAAAACTTGACTTCTAATTGTTAGACAAAATTCATCCATTTGTTCTTCATATTATTTTTGTTTCACAAGCTAACAGTAAAACATGGCTATGAATATTTTATGGCAAACCTACTGAAAACACTCCTGCGCAGGTCATAAGACTATTTTTATGTTGATTCCTGAAAGAGAAGGTGATATTGTATATTAGTTTCCCACCGCTACTGGCCAAGTTTCTCTTTGAAGCCTATATCAAAAATGGCTAGACATACGACGACAAAATCTTCGCAAAGTTAGTAAGCAAATTCTACTAGGCTGTAGAGTTATTTTTAAGTTGATTCGCGAAAGTTGCTCTTTACTATTAAAATAAACTTTTAGAAGTCATTCAAGCATCACAAAAATGCATAAGATATTTAAACAATATTATACTAGTCGGAAACAATATGTATATTTATAATAGTGACTCCTGTCTTATTATAATCGATTACAGTTTTACAAGTTGCTACATAAGAAAAAAAAAAAAAACAGCTCGAATACTTTACTGAAACCTAGACAACATTAATGATTACAGTATTGAGTTTTGTTTTAATTTATCGAAAAGCTGTACAAGGGTAATCTGAGCTAGCCGTCACTACTTAAGCGAAAGACTATGAGAAGAAAGCTGGTCATCATCACACACAACTCTTGGGCTACTCGTTTGCTAACAAACGTTGGAATTGATTGTCTCTTATAACTCTCTCGCGGCTGAAAGGAGATTCGAACCCGTAAGCCTATGACTGCGATTTGAGCGTCTATAATCACCTGGTCATGCAGTATTGAGTATGTCGTAGAGTAGTTTTAAAATTAATCAAAGTGCTTTCGTGCTTTTTTAGCCAGAAAAATTTCCATCATTGAAATAATCCGGTGTTTTGCTGATATGCATTAATTGAAAAATAATTTGTGAACTTATAGCACATCAGTTGAAGACTGCTATATTGAAAATTCACCATTTCTCAAATTCGCTGTTGCAGTTTGTCTCTACCTGATTTTATGCGAGTGTTTAATTGAGTTTTTTGATAACAGACGATTTTCATGGTAGATTTCTCAAGTCTTGTGAGTGATGATTTATACTACTGACATTTGTACTTCGCTTGTTAAACGTGTGTTTACACGAAACCTCAGGAACAAAATTACCTGACTCAGTAAATAATGGCTCTCCAGTGGCTCATAACGTTAGAAACCGGGTTTTGATATTTGTGGTGGGCAGAGCACAGATAGCCCATTGTATAGCTTTGTGCTTAATTACACACACAGAGTAAAGAATGGTTGAGTGTAAAAATAGTCAGTGTAGCAGTAACCTGTTGAAAAACATGTAACATTCAACTGAATGCATATGCAAGTATATATATTAAAACGTATTCTTCATAAATTGACATAAAACTTAAGAAATAAGAAAATCAAATATTTTCAATTTGGAAAGATGAATGTGGATCGAAATATAAATACTGTATTTTCAAGTCTACAACTAAGGACTCCATTTAGAGCCTAGTTTCTTTGCTTTTTTATACTACCTTGTTATAGCATCGAAAATATAATTTCGATTAAACTTGTTTCTGTACTATTTGACGATCCTTATTCCTCTTTTTAAATTAACAATTCAATTACTTTGTTATATTTGATGATCTACTTTTACGTGTATTGAAAACTGTTTAATGCTTCACTTAAAAAATATACATTTTAAGCACTGCGCCGACCTCTGGAATCAAGCTTTAAACTTTTCAATAATAGCCTTTAAGATAATCGCTGATCCACGGTGAAGCCTGAAAAATGATTTAGTTTTTAACAGTTTGGTTTGGTTTGTTTTGAATTTCGCGCAAAGCTACACGAGGGTTATCTGCGCTAGCCGTCCCTAATTTAGCAGTGTAAGACTAGAGGGAAAACAGCTAGTCATCATCACCCACAGCCAACTCTTTTACCAACGAATAGTGGGATTGGCCAACACATTATAATGCCCCACGGCTAAAAGGGGCGAGCATGTTTGGTGTGACAGCGATTCGAACCCGCGACCCTCAGATTACGAGTCGAGTGCCTCAACCACTTGGCCATGCCGGGCCAGTTATTAATAGACAAAGACAAGTTTCAACAACAATTTCTCTTTAGAGGTAAATCAATCAAGATAAAATTACCTTTATTTAATGTAATTACATGTGTTTAGTCATTCAATTGTTATTATTTTATTTTACTTTTTTAGCGTATGCATGTATTTTAATAATTATTGAAGAAACATTTATATGCAGGTAGTAAGCAAGCACCGTACTAACCGTTGTTTTATTGTCCATAAAGAATGTCTTACTTTCTTGAACTAGACGCTCTCATGTACCTGCAAGCGTGATTTCACTGGGAATTTCCAAACTCACGTACCAACCATCACCCCCCATTGCGGGGCCCAAGACCTGCAGTGTTTACCAATACCAAAGATTTCTCTCTTCGACAACTCTGTGTAAACTTTCCGTCAGAACAGGAGGGGGCTGGGGGCGTTTTGATGAAAAGGTTCTTTCAGTCTAAATTGTCGGAGAGGTCAGTTTGATGAAACCAAAGCAAAAGTTCTTTATCGATGAGCATAGCTAGATAGATAGATATTCAAATGTTACTTGAAAATTATGTCTTTATAGTCCATGTGGATATTGTTAGGTGTCTTTGTCTGCTTTAAGGATAAGTTCGTGTATTGCATTACTAATAAGCAATTGGTTATCGTTTGCTGCATCAGGCTTCACTTTCAGAAGATACAAAATACAGACATAGCTAACCCAAATTTTTTTTTATTTTCACATTTATACCAGCGATGAATGTGTATAATTTTTATTGTTGTTTTTTTTTTTGTTGTCGTTGTTATTTACACCTGTATCCAGAAAATATGCAATATTTTTGGATATAAATTTGCAAACGAAACGTTCCCATTGTTACGATTTCCAACAAAAAGTCATAAGTTGAATATTCTTATGTTAAAAAAGTTATTATTCAGAAATGCCAAAATAATTCTCATATACAAACAACCATATCTGTAAACGTAACTTAGTTTGTGATTTATATGTTATTATACAAATTTATGTGTATTTATTTTGAAATTTTAATAATTCTACCAACTAGAGCTCGTATAAATGAACTATATTTCTGACCCATAGCTGTATGTCTGCATATCATTTAATCATTTTAAAGGGCTTTGTTTATTCTACATTTCATCAGGTCACACACACATATATATATATAATTAATGTTAAGATGCCCGATATGTGTTACTGATCGTATCCATTTATTGTCCTTCGCTAAAAGTGAGTTTAGTGCTATTAACAATCATAAATAATCCAATTGATAAATCTACGACATCTGTAAATATTTAATAATGACTGTACTTCAATTAACTGATAAACTAACTGGAAGGTAGCTAATAAATAACATTCACCTATAACTCTTGGGCTACTCTAATCAAATACAGAAGTTTGACTGTCACTCTCATAACATACTCACGGATCAAAAGTGTGAAACTATACATTTATTTTTATTCCCTCTATGGTGTGTCACCTTAAGTTAATTATACTAATTGTATCGAACTAGACGTGACCTAATGATTAACTTGTTTATACTGAGAGTCTGAAAGTTCATGATGCTGGACTTACAAGCCTTCACCGCTAACTTTATCATTGTCTCAAAAACTCACTCTGTTCTTTTAGTTCGTGAGTACGTTATGAGTAACGGTCAAATTTCAGTATTTGATTAGAGTAGCCTAAGGTCTGTCGGTGACTTCTGTTTACTATCTGCCTTCCAGATAGTCGTTCAGTTCAAAATCAGGAAAGACAGTTTTGATATCCCCTTGCACAAATATCTGAATAAATTAACTGTGACATTCTAAGTGTCATTACACTAATACGTATGTGTGTGGCCTAAACTATTCCTTAAAGTGTTTCGTGTTTGCATTTATGACAAAACTACTAAGTCTATTTATCGACGATCCCTAATTTTGAGCTACTGGACAGAGGATATCAGTCAGTCAGCAGCGCCCTTACACCCACTAACACTCTTATAATGCATCCTAAACCTAGAGCTCTACTATAGGGCCAAACAATGCACTTTCTATGAATACATTAAATAAACTAATTAACACTCTGAAGTTTCATTCTTTTTGAAATCCCTAGAAATGAAAAGATAAAATTTCCGTAACTTCTGTAATATTTAATGAACAAACAAAACTTGACTGATCTCCCAACCCTCTGAAAAATTAACAATTAATTTTATTTTAATAAACAGGTATAATCCACGAAACTTTTTTTTTTTTTTTTTTTTTTGTTTATGGTACCGTCTAACAATTAGCATTGTTCTGTTTTTATCAGTATCAGCACTTTTGTACAATTGAAAAAAAATGCTTCTAATTGCTTAATTTGCATAAGAACAGAGGGCATATAAATAGTTATTCGACCAATGAGGCTCAACAGACTGCTACTCAGTACATCTGCACTTTTCACGAGTAAAAACTAAATAAAATTCGAATTCACATTCTATATTATCTTTACCCCCAAAAAATGTTATATCATGTACGAAAGACACCGCGTGTCAAATGTCTGCTGTTTCCAAATTGCTTATTCCTTCATATTCAAGATTCGTCATCCTATACTTACAAGCCTTAGTATTCAAGCCTCCACCGCTGACTTTATCATTTCACAGGCCTTCCACGGCCAACCAACCCAAGATAAAACACAATAAAAAACGAAAGAAATTGTCGCTTGATTCATATCAGCATTATTGTACGATTCTTCTCCCCGGTTCCCTTACACTTGAGGTCATTCACGGTTTTATGCCACTTTGAATTTCATTTTATGACGGCCAGAAGATAGAGAACAAGCTAAATGATCCGTACGACTCGGTAATAACATTAAGGGTGACGACCAGCAGTTTCACCTCCTATGTTTAGTCACGGATATGAAGTTATGATTTATCCGTCTATGTTATCACCTTTCATATGTACATAAACACGGGACAACATTAGAATGAGTAATACTTACTTCTTAAATCCGCGAAACGTAGAATACTTTTTTTTTTCTCTAATGTTAACTGAGAAAATTATCAAACACGTATTTCTTTGTGATTTTTTTTTTTTATATATATGATGTTTTGTTTATTTGAAGTTAAGCTCAAAGCTAAACAACGAGCCATCCTTTGTACCCGCCACAGTTATCGAAACCTCGATTTTAGCGTTGTAAGTCCGCAGACTGCTGTGCCACTGGGAGGGAAAACGTTTTTATATGAATATTCAGATATTGATTTACTGGCGTTGCAATAAAGAAACAGCGTCATCGTTTAGACAGCTTTGTTAAAATAAAACCCCCATCCACAATCGGATTCCATAGTAGCTGAAAAAAAATCAATACTTCATGTTTTAAAGCAATACACTTTGTTTTTTTCAGTTATTGGATGATTGATGAAAACATAAAACGAACTGAGTTATCAAGAAAATTCTGATTTGTGCAAATAAAATAATTTTAAATAATTAAAAAGGACGAAACTGTTCAAAATATTTATTTCGTTTGCATAAGATCAGTACAAAGTAGTTATAACTTACAAGAAATGGAACGGACCTAGATGTTAACGTGGTGGTCTGTATTTTGAATGGTCCAAGACTCGAGACGTGATGCACTTGAACACGTTCTGCTCTTTCATTAGTGGCAATAAATTGTGTTATTCGGTTCAAAGAACCGTGGGAAGCCCTATAACGGCAAGTACTGTTAGCTGCCCATCCTATGTTCAGTATTTCAAGAGTAAAAACGGTTATTCTTGAACCATAGAGGTCTCTGACGTAGCTGTTTAACCTAAGTTCACACAAGGTGCTGTCCAGGTTAAAAAATCAATTTCCATTTTCTACAGTTCACAAAATCATAGGAAATGTTCATTCAAAACATCCTAAAAATAAAGGAAAAAATTTACAATGAATAAAAACAGCACCGTCGATATAAAGTTAGATTATTCTTTACTTGTCTACATGAAATACTGTACAATAAGCACATTCATAACAAGAAGAAAAATATCGCATTTCCTTAGATCCTTTAAAGAGATACGTTTTTACAGCTCACGTATACAGACATTTGAAGTTTAAACTCTACAGTAAAGCAACGTTTCTATAAGTATTTACAAATATCAATCAGTTCTATACATTGAAATATATAGCAAGCACTAGCAGTTGGAAGAAAGGTTTGTTCCAGTTACTCTGTTAGAATAATTTTCAAACGTTTGCGGTCAAAGCAAGTTAATCATATAGAATAAAACTTAAGAACTTTTACTAATTCTTGTATTGATCATTTTTAATTAGTGGAAATACTGTTAAAAATTGTTATTCTTATATTGTTGAGAGTTTTTTGACCGATCATTTTCCAATTGTTTTATGTATAGACATTTTATCGGATCTACAACATGTCTCAAATGTTCAAAAGATTAAGTTTAATGAATTGAGTTCTTGTTTGAATTTTTCAGATTGGTCCTGTGTTATGAATTGTTCTGATGTTAATGTTGCTTATGATAATTTTGCTGAAGTGTTAACTGATTGTATTCAAAGTTGTACTACTACTGTTTCTGTGTCACGAAAGTTTAGAAAAATTAAGCCATGGATTACCAGTGAATTGGTTTTGTTAATGATTAAAAGAGATAAGTTAAAAAAGAAAGTACATCAATTTCCTGATGATATTTATCTAAAGATTAGATTTAAGTGTTTAAGGAATTATGTTGTTAGCTTGACCCGTAAGACTAAATGGACTTATTATCATAACCTGTTTAAGAATGCTAAAACTATTAAACAGAATTGGAATATTGTTAACTCTATTATTGATGGAAAAAAAAAATAAGAAATTTTGTAATTTTGGTACTACTGATTTATCTGATTTGAATTATTTTTTTGTTAATGTTGCTAAATCTACTTGCTCCAATCCTAAATTTTGTTCTCAGGGCATGCCTCCTGCTCCTTCTTCTTCTTGTTACCTATATCCTGTTACTGTATCTGAAACTATGAATAATATTTTCTCCTTATCAAATTCAGCTTCTAATGGTGTAGATGGTGTTTCGGTTAAGATTTTGAAAGCTAATGCTAATCTTTTTTGCACCAATTTTGACTTTTTTTAATTAATTTATCTTTTACTCAAGGGAAGTTTCCTAATGCTTTAAAGTTATCATTGGTCATTCCTATTTATAAATCTGGTAATATTTCTGATTTTACGAATTATAGACCTATTTCCTTATTAATACATTTCTCTAAACTATTTGAAAAATCTATGAAGATTAGAATTTTATCATTTCTTGATAGACATTCAGTTTTGTCTCCTTCTCAATTTGGCTTTCGGCCTGGGCTTGGAACGGAGGTTGCTGTTGCTAAACTTGTGGGAAGTATTACAGAAGCTTTGGATTCTGATCTTCATCCAATTGCTGTTTTTCTTGACTTAGCCAAAGCTTTTGATTCTGTTAATCATAAAATATTGTTAAATAAATTATCTTATTATGGTTTTAGAGGCATTGTTTTTGATTGGTTTTTTTCTTACTTTCACAATAGAAAGCAATCAGTTTGTATCCATAATAATTATAGTGATTGGCTTACAATTAATGTTGGAGTACCACAAGGTTCTGTTCTGGGCCCTTTATTATTTCTCATTTATATAAATGATATTCTTTACCAACAGTTTTTGGAGATATCCAAGCCTATGCCGATGATATTGCTGTTGTTTATAGTAAGCCAAATCTAATTAATGAAGCCATTATTTCTAGTGATCTTAATAAAATTAAAAATTGGCTTTTCTGTAATGACTTATCCTTAAATATATCTAAATCTTTTCTTCTTCAGTTTAACCTTTATGGTGTCATTCCAGCTTTTCCTTCTATTTTTATCATTCTAGTGATTGTTATACTTACCCTAATTGTAAGTGTCCCAAATTGACTCAAGTTTCCTCTGTTAAATATTTAGGAATTATTTTAGATCGAAAATTAAATTGGCAATTTCATATTAATTCTTTAGTTAATAAATTAAAATATAGTTCTATGCTAATTTTTGAACTTAGTCATTGTGCTCCTTATCATATTTTGTTAAGTGTATATTATGCTCTCTTTCAATCTTTCTTACAATATTGTATTTCAATTTGGGGTGGCACATATAAGACTTTTTTAATTCCTATTCACAAGTTGCAAAAAAGTGTTTTCTCTCTTATTTTTACTCATAGGCTTGATACCGATTTCAGTAAATTTAACTCCCTCTTTCATATGATAAACTTTATTTATATTTTTTAGCTTTATCTACATTGCATGTTTCTTTTAATAGGCCTTTTAAAGTCACTTCATATTTTACACGACTTCAATCTTTTTCCAATTAATGTACCCACACCACGTAAAACAGTTACACTTCATCAATATCTTTATTTGGCACCTCGTATTCATAATTTTATTCCTTATAGTATAAGATCTTCTATTAATCGTGTTAATCAAAAGAAATACTTAAAACAATGGATCTTAAATACTGATGATAATATTCTGGGAACTTTATATTGATTTTGTAAGTTTTGATTTTACATTATTATGTGTTTAACCATCACAGGACGAGTTAACTCTTTGTTGATGGTTTTATATTGATATTTGATTTTTTGTGTCTAATTTATTGCTTAATAAATTTATTATTATTATTATATTATTTATTATTTATAAGTGGTGTAGCTATCTTTATACGATGGACAAGTTAATCATATAGAATAAAACTTAAGAAGTGGTGTAGCTATCTTTATACGATGGACAAGTTATAAGCGTGTAATGCCGTAAAATAATTCATGTAAAATTTAAAATTAAAATGATTAGAATCCATCGATTCATCACAAGAGTATCTTTTATCTTCTCAAAATTCTCGACCTGATGTTGATTATAATAATACACGGACTTCTTGACCTGACAATAACGACAGATTTAAATCCTGTTTTTAGTCAGCCCTTTCTCACGATCACGACATCGTTAAAGAACTTGTTGTTCTTGTAGGGTCAATATGACATAGTATAAAGTAGAGACAGAGGGTCGGAACAGGTGACATTTGTTTGTTTCTTTAATCTCCCGCTGGTTTCTCACAGTCTAGCTTTAGAAGCAGCACACGAAGTCATGTGACTGTCTTTTTTGTTCTTTAAGCCAATTAGTAATCGACCTGCTACAGGTTATACAAGTATGTCACTTGAGTGTATCTTCTTTGTCAGCTTGTAACAAGCTGGTTTTTAAAACAACAATACAACACTACACAAATTACTTTATCCTTTCTTTATCATGATGGACACCAGTAATAATTTCAGAGATTTAAGAATTAACAAAATAAGTGTTTGCTGTCAATCTTGATCAAAATGTTTATCAGTGTTTAATTCCAATGAACTAAAACTAACTTTTTTATTCTATTTGACAAGAAACCTCTAATTTAGCCTGACGTTCATCAAAGGCCAGCTTAACTAACTTGTTATCCAGAGCATTTGCATCTTTAAAAGTTGCTGTTTTCTCTTCTCTACACAATTTTTGTAGATCAACATGAGTTTTTCAGGAAAACCTCTATGCAGTATCGTCTTATTAAACAAACGTGAGCCCACTTGTAGAAGACGCTAGGCCTTCATGGTTTGTTTGTTTTTCAACAACTTACTCAACTTCTTTAATATATTTATTTTTATTTAATATTCTGAGCTTATACAACATGATAGCGTAACTTTTGACTTAACTCTCTAACCAACAGATCGCTTTCCTTCTTAAACGTTGTTTCTAATCAACCAAAGCAATGAAATGTTCATATCAAATGCTCCTGATGATATCATAAGGAAGTATTCAAACCAGAATCTCACCCTTCCCCCTACAGAAAAACTAATAAAATCACTACAACGTGATATAAATAATATGAAAACGATACAAGTAGCATGGAAACACACAGTAAAATATGTAGTTGTTTATTTTAAAATTAGAGCTAGAGTTTTAGGTTTCAATGATATATCTATTTCGGCTCAAGCGCAGCCTTTACGATAGACGTATCGAAAAACGTAACGAAGGTTCGAGATGAAAAATTGTTAAAAATACTTCATATTTTCAGTTATGGATTTGTTATAAAAACAAGAGTAAATCCATTTATTCTTAATAGCAGCTCACGCTGCCAACTATTATTTCTTACCCTCTAGTATACAATTAAAAATTACGAACCGTTATGACTGAACTAGTGAGAAGGAGTCTCAGACGTGGCTCTTTAGCAACATGTATGTATAAGATGTCTTACCGATGAATCTCAGTCCTAAAAATCTCAACTACGTAAAGGATGACACATGAAGTGAAAAACTAAAAACGTAATTTTTCGGTAATTAGCACAATAAAACAGCCATAATAAATACTCTTATATATGCCACGTCTTTTAGACATTGATAAATGGTATCTAACGGTTTAAGCATTATGATCTCTGATGACGAGATTAGTCTGTCACACATTTGAAAGGATGTGGGTAATTTTGTATAAGACGACACTTTACCTTTAACTGCGCTTTTCTTTTTATTTGCTGCTTCTACCAATTAGTTTCAGACCGGTCTCAGCTCAGCATTTAACAATAAAGAAGTTTCGAAAGGAAAAAAAAGAAAAAGACAATTTTTACCTTTTTTTGTATCTTTGTTCTATGTGAATATCTTAATAACACAAAGCCTGTAAATGAGCTACTGAATTTATAAATCTCGCATATTTAAAGTAAAACAGAAAAAAAGAAAGAAACATATGGAAGAAAAACAAATGCTAGGCTTAGCTGCTTGACCTTCCAAAGATTTCGTGTATGTGTACGTTGTGTAGTTTAGAAGCAAACATTGAAGCACAGCATGTCTGGCAAAATAATCACAGAAATAAATCTGACAGAATGAAAAAAGACACATCGGGCGATGTGTAAACATGGATCGCTAAAGTTAGGGGAAAGCCCAGTAAGCCCTAAAACTATGAATTTTATTCCCTGCTCATCAAGTTCTACCAGTGCGGATTAGCTCACCTTACGCATGCACTTTAAGGCCATTCCAGTAAACCTTTTTTACTGACAGCTGTCATTTCACGGATGTAAAAGTCATCATTCTTCTCATGATAGTCACGTGACTTACAAGGTTCTTCTAGTATTACGCAGTCATTTCCTTTCTGTTTGTTAAACTTCATTTTTCCGTCTTTTTTTAGAGTGTTTGGAAAAGTATATTAAAGAGAAAAAAACGTCTGATGCAGTTAAAGTTAAGTCCTTTAAGTTTCTATTTTTATTGTCGATTTGTAAATCACACCTAAATTTTACCAAACTTATATTTTTCTTGAGCAGCTCCTTCAAAGACGTGGTAGTATTCTGTAATTACTCACTGAATATCGTATGAGTAAATTCCAAAATAAAAATGCAGCTTTAACATATTCAAACTTTGAAAATAATAAACTACAAGTTTCGACCAAAAGACTCTCAATGTATTCACTAGTTTTACACCCGTACAGTTTTATTTTCAACAGTCTGTTTGTACCAACAAAACTGTAACATCTTAAATATGAATATTTATAAGTTGATTATCAGCAAATGTTTATTGACACATATACAAGCTTGGTGGAGGTTAATGGTACGGAACTGCATCATTCAAAGTTTATTGACAAGGAACTAAGACGAATGATGTCTTTATTGACATGAGACACCACTTGACGTTTTATTGACATGAAATCAATCACATAAATTCTAATTAATAGAGAGCCACGCCGTATAATATTTTACTGACATAGAACCATGAAATACAAAATGTTATGTGTGAGAGCCACGTTATAAGAAGCTCTAATAAGAAGTCTTTGGAATGTTTCAGAAATCTTTGCACAGCTAATTAAACTTGTGAACAATATCAGCATAATACTATTTTGGTGTTAACATCAAATCCAGAAGTTCAAGAACTGTTATAGCCCGTGGAAGCTATCGACGTTTGCTTGTTACCTAATTTTAGACAAACCTGTACAAAGGGCTAATTGTGCACCTTAGTTCGTAATTCCGTTTCTTTTATCTCATTGAGTAGTGGTAGCTAACCGTCACTCTTACAGCACACGCCCGGAATGGCTGGGTGGTAAGGGCACTCCACTCGCAATTTGAGGGTCGTGGGTTCGATCCCCACACCAAACATGCTCGCCCTTTCACCCGTGAGGACGTTATAATGTGACGGTGAATCCCACTATTCGTTGGTAAAGGAGTAGCCCAAGAGTTGGAGGTGGATGGTGATGACTAGCTGCATTCCCTCTAGTTTTACACTGCTAATTAAGGGATGATTATCGCAGATAGACCTCGTGCAGCTTTGCGTGAAATTGAAAAACAAACTTATAGTACATACTATAAATGTAAAGCGCGTTTTTGCAGCAGTGAGCTGAGAACCATGAACTCTCGGATTCACAGTCCGAGCATCCTAACTACTACGTCACTCCCGGTCACTTTTGATCGAAAATCAAAATATTGACAATATTTCGGGTCTTTCTTGATAAATTAGCGAAGGCCCAAAGATCATATTTTCTATCTGGGTTAATCTCTGAGAATGTTAATAAAACTCGTTGGTTTGTCTCTCGTTTACATCGCGTGGAGCTAAAATACTAGACATAAAAGTAAAGCAAACACTTATCTTTGTGTGTCCTGGGGATAGTGTCGCTTGTTAGCAGTTTCAACTTTAAGATTTCGTTCTGTCACGAACACTTTTACGGTTCAGTGCGCACTGTTGACAAGCAAGGTTATGTGGCTGCACTTTTAACATGAACGTTCATCTAGACAGGTCGTTACTGTTAAAAAAAATGAATGATATCAGTCAGTAGTTTTATCATTAGGAACTATAAAATAATGAGCAGTGATGTACACATGTATATATATATAGATATTATTGAAATTCGTTGTAGAAGAAACTACTACGTTGTGAATAATTACAAATAGTATCGTACTCGTATAAGTTTAATTTTACATTGTTACTTCCTTAAACTAGGCCCGGTATGGCCAGATGGTTAAGGCACTCGACTCATAACCCAAGATTCGAGGGTTCGAATCCCTTTCACACCAAACATGCTCACCCTTTCAGCCGTGGGGGCGTTGTAATGTGACGGCCAATCTCATTATTCGTTGGTAAAAGAATAGCCCAAGAGGTGGCGGTGGGTGGTGATGACTAGCTGCCTTACCTCTAGTTTTACACTGCTAAATTAAGAACGGCTTGTGTAGCTTTGCGCGAAATTCCAAACAAACCAAACACTTCCTAAAAATATAATGACCAAATGTAACGTTTCATGAATTTTAAGAAATATGTATGTGTATATACGATGAGTGCACTTGAATTGACAGCAAACGTCTATTCTAAAATATATAGGATAACATTTCAAAAACCTTCTCCTTCCTCTCCCGTAGAGCAGCGGTATGTCTGCGGATTTATAACGAAAAATGTGGGTTTCGATACCAATAACGGGCAGCGCATAGATAGTCCATTATAGAGCTTTGTGCTTAATTACAAACAACAATTCTAAAGGCTTTCAAACAATTTATCAAAGAAAACGTATGCATATCATACGACGGATGTGTCAGATAAATGGGAATATATTTAAAATAGTTACATTATAATTTGATATCAAATATCATGGCGGAACTTTATTCCTAGGTTCCATTGTTCACGCCTCATTATCGCAACAAGAAAATCGCACTGTTATATCATGAGAGAGCCGGTCAAAACCTATTGGTCGAATATAATAGCCCATAAACTGGAAGCAGGTGGTGATGACCGGCTGCTTTTGGTCTAGTTTATCACTTCAAAATTAAGTTGGGCTAGCGCAGACATCTCTCGAGTAGCTTTGTGCAAAATATAACAGGCAATCAAATATTATGGATCACGTATTATCTTACGTCTTTATTAAATCATTTTTATTTCTAAATATTTGTTTTTTACACTAATTCAAGGCAGAAGTTCAATGTAAAAGTAGTATCATGGTTAAATATGCAACTTAATTAGGATTTTTGGTTGTTACAAAATTCTCGCGCAAACCTATACAAAATTACGAGCTATGAACTCATGGCTGTCTTAATTCTGAGCTGATAGACTAAAAACAAAACAGCCAGAAAACAGTACCCCCAGGTCCATTGGGGGGGGAAC
Organism: Tachypleus tridentatus; assembly: GCF_004210375.1. Classification (NCBI taxonomy): domain Eukaryota; kingdom Metazoa; phylum Arthropoda; class Merostomata; order Xiphosura; family Limulidae; genus Tachypleus; species Tachypleus tridentatus. Next base: position 116,242,325 of record NC_134833.1, on the reverse strand, counting down.
AGTGGTAAGTATTCCAATTTACAATGCTAAAATCAAGAGTTCGATTCCCCTCGGTGGACAAATAGCTTGATGTGGCTTTGCTATAAGAAAAACACACGCACACATACAGCACTCACAGCCAATTACTGGGTTGTTATTGTTAAACTGAGTATGATATTGGGATTTCTTAGTCACTACTATATCGCACTCACGGCTCGAAATTGCGGAGCATGTTTTCGGGGCAACGAAACAAAAACCACGACTAATCGAATTTATGGTTCAGGCATCCTAGCACCATGCCACGCTCAATCCATCTTAAAAGAAATAACAAAAATAACGCTGTACCATCGCTGTTCGGAAATCCCAAAGGTTTGCTTAACAGAACTGATTTCCATATACATTTAGTTGTTGTTAATTATTTCGATGTACCAGTTTTATCATTCTTAAAGTCACGAGATCTGATTGTTGCAGTCTTGTTAATTAAATCCCATACTGTCGGACGAAAACCTTTAAAGACATCAAAAACCACTGGTAATTTAGCATCTGTATTATCTTCTACATAAAAACAAGTTGTTTTTTTTTTACGGCCCTACAATCGATTTTGAATTTCAAATGATATCTATAAACTACACCAGGGTTCATAGCTTCCCTTTAATTAAGAACCCCCTGACGAGAACTGTTCCCCGTTTCTGTGGGAATTTGTGAAATGAGAACGAATAATGAGACTGCACAATTAATTTATCTGTAAAATGGTGAGAAAAAGATGTATTTGGATATATATAATGATACTCCAGAGTTATTGCTTTCGGTAATAGTGAGCTGCATAATAACATGACACTATTATCTACTGATTTATCTTTCTTTTTTTCTCAACCATGGAGATTATCATGTAGACACCTCAACTTCTTCGTTGTGTTCCAGATTTAAGATCGGAATTTTTTTCTATAGCTGATTTATCGAAATTGTGGTTTACTGTTAAGTATTAGATTTATTTCAGAAAAAAACAAAACAAAAACTATAGACAAAACATAGACCGATGATAACAAAACATCCGCAAAAACTCGGAGTAAATTAGATAATGGTTTTTAATTAGAGTGCCAAAACTACCTTAAGCCTCGTTCTTCTTGTAGTTTAATTCAGCCACACAATGGAAATTGTGTTTTATATTGCAGTTTTCTCGTACCTGAAAGCATTAAATATGTCTGAATTTACCAGTTCTCGACACCATAAAATTTTTAAAAAAAAACAAGACGTAAAAAAGAATCCGAGGTCATCAAATGTAAATGATGAGACAAACAAAGGTTTCGTGATTTTCGTGCATGTAATTTTAACATAGGTTTTTACATATATTTAGCAGACCTTGAGGCACAGGGGGCGTTTGGCACAACTGTACAGCAGTGCCACCTATCACGCCTTCATTGCACTTTCTATGTACACATGTAACTATGGAATGTCGAGTTATTCCGTCTTCATACGTTATAATAACGGGTGTGTTTGTGTATGTGAAAAACACCCTCATTACACACAAGTTTGTCAATGAAACTTCCAGTCGGTAGGTGGAAATCCTGGTTCCGCCACTATAGGTTACACTGCTCATTTTTTTCATTTCTATATTTGTTTCACTGTGCCTTTCATTATCATGACCCCGCTTGTCCTTTACATATAAATAAGAAACCTCACTGATGAAAGTAAGAGTTTATTTTGTTTTTAAAATTTTCACGCAACACTACACAAGTGATACCTGTGCATAGCTGTCCCTTCTATAAAACAGATTGACCAAACGGAAGGAAGACAGTTAGTATCACGCACCGTCAATCATTTGACTATTCTTATTTGGCTGTCACTCTTATAGCGCACCCACGGCCCCAGAAAGAGAAGTGTGCTTCTTCGACAATGGGACGCAAGCCACGAATCCCAGGATTAATATTCCAAACATGTTATTCACTAGGCCACGTCTTAAGCAAAAGATAAACACGATGAATCGTTAATTGTTTGGAATAAAAAAGAAAAATAGAAAACAATTCTATCCTCGCTATTAAGAATCACTCTTCACCATCACATTACCAACGTTACCATATTTGAGCACTCTGATCCAGATTCTTCTCTTTGAGTGTGTTTTCTCATAACAAAGCCAAATCGAGCTATCTATTTACTGTATTCACCGAGGGGGATTGAGCCTCTAATTTTAACATTTAAGATGGAATACTTACCGCTGTCCCATCGAGAGACTACAAATTCTTGAGCTCGTTTAAATGTTTTCGGAAATTGTTCATTTTTAATCGCAGTAGTTGTTAAAACAGGAAAATTAACATAACCAATTATTATTCTCTGCCCAAAAATTTCAAACCAAATTCGGGAGCTATCTTTATGGCTGCATATAACGAAGCTTTGTTTGGTTGATTTGTTTTGAATTTCGGTACACTATGGCTATCTTCGCTAGCCATCCCTAATTTAGCAATGAAATTTTAGAGGAAAAATAGCTAGTCGTCATCATCTCTTGGGCTACTCTCTTACTAACGAATAGTGGGATTAACCGTAGAGTAATAACACCCTCACGACTGAAGAAGCGAGTATATTTGTTAGGACGGGGATTCGAATCCATTACCCGCACGCAGATTTCGAGTGAAGCGCCCAAACCAACTGTCCATGTTAGGTCACGCGACGATGCATCCACGTAACATCCATGTTCCAGAAAAACAAAGCAGGTTATTCATAATTTTGACAAAGGATTGTATTGTGAGAAACATGAACTAATATTTTTATGAAAAAAATCTCTTTCAAAATAAGTATAGTTATTCAAATAAATATATAAACGCTGAAATTAATATCTAGTTGCAATTAATGTTAGCATTAATTTGCATGTTATTAATATGTATTTTACTTCAGACACGTCTGGTAAACATCTGTTTCGGGAATTGTTTATCGGACGAAAATGTCGTTGTTTAAGCTTGTATCAGTCGTCTCATATTTTACCTCTTTTTGTATAATTAACATTCACACATGTAACAAAAACATAAGTGGTGCTAATATCTGGCTACAATTCATCATAACGATGGAGCTTTATATTTATTACAAGAGTCTTGTACAGAAAGCACCTGTTGGACAAAACAACCTGCACAGTAATTTAACAGTATTTCAGTCTATTTCATGATGTCTTTTAAGCTTTCACTTCGCCATAGACAAAGTAGCATCGAGGCTACTTTCAATTTACGCTAACTTTGTCTTTCAGGTGCCATAATTGTTTGTTTTATCTTGTGCCATGACAAGATATCGTAATTCAAGATAAACCAGTCCATATACGTGTATGTGATATTTCCGGTGTATATGCAAGATTTCGCCCTTGTTGCTGTGTTTTATGAAACATACTCATTTAACAAGTTCAACAACGCCTGTTTAAAAAGCTAACACAGGATGGGTGTACTTCAAAGTATACAAATATCCATATCGAACACACCCGAAATAACAATTGTACATGATAAAATCTCGTTATGGCAAAACGTACTAGGTTTTATACAAAGTTCTTGTTACTTAAACTTTGTCATATCGAACACACCCGAGATAACAATTGTGCATGATAAAATCTGGTTATGGAAAAACGTACTAGGTTCTATAAAGTGTTCTTGTTACTTAAACTTTGTCATATCGAACACACCCGAGATAACAATTGTGCATGATAAAATCTGGTTATGGAAAAACGTACTAGGTTCTATATAAAGTGTTCTTGTTACTTAAACTTTTCATATCGAACACACCCGAGATAACAATTGTGCATGATAAAATCTGGTTATGGAAAAACGTACTAGGTTCTATAAAGTGTTCTTGTTACTTAAACTTTTCATATCGAACACACCCGATACACGATAAAATCTGGTTATGGAAAAACGTACTAGGTTCTATACAAAGTGTTCGTGTTACTTATACTTATCAACTTAGTATGGCATTGTGTAGTTCGAACAGTGGGTTTACAATGTTCTGTAACGGTAAGTTTAAAGAAATGAGCAATTGCTGTATTTTTTTGTGAATGAATGGAACATAGTTTTTGCTAAGTTTTTATTTCCATTGTTAATTTCGTATAGAGTACAGAGTTACAAAACAAGCTAGCTGTGCTATCCTTACCAACGGTATCGAAACCCGATTTTTAGAATTAAAGCCTCGATAAACCACTGTCCTATTGTGGAGCTGTTGATTTCACCTTTGAGTACATTATTTAAAGTTCTGTGTGTTTTAAACCTTTTTATAACATTGTTTGATTAGTGAAACTGACAGATATTCTTTGATAGATTGTTTAGGAAGAGCTTAAGTGTTAGGAGTCGTTCTTCTACTTTTCAGTTTTTATAAATATAAACACCAGTAGAACTCAATAATCGTGAAACATAATCTTAGTAAAGTATTCAGTTAAGACAACATAATCCTTCCCGTTGTACTGTACTAACTTTTATTGTTAACACCAAAGACACACAACCGACCGTCTGTGCTTCTTCCACCGCGATTATCGAAACCCGATTTGTCTACCGTCGTAAACCCTCAGACTTACTGCTGCGATGCCCGGGGTAGGGAGCAGAAAGCATAGTACTAACACCATAGATGTGTTGAGCAGGATAATAACAAAGTAGTTGTCATGGTAACATAAATACTGGTGTGTCCTAAGGGTTTAGTATTCATTATTTAGTAGCATCATAGTTACCGAAAGATATTTCTGAAAGATCATTGTTATAAGACTAGCTAGAACCAGGATTCGTTTGTCTTGTAATCTACTTGAAAAAAGTTCTATGAACTTAACGTTTCTTATCTTTTGAACTAGTATAGCGGGTCAAATAGGTCAGAAATTATTGATTTCATCTGAGCGCACCATAGACATTTTTTTTTGTTGTTTCTGTTACCTCAATAATTATTTGTTCAGTTGGCTACTTTCTATGTTCTTCATTGTTCGCTTCAAACGAACGCCTTGAAGCAGTATGTTAATCCTATTTCAACATTGCCCCCAGGGAACCATTCTTGAATGAAACTTTTTTGATTCGTATGAACCTCTAGGTTGTACATTGTTCATGTCAGTAGGCACCCAAGCCTGTGTGGGGGGGGGACTCACTTTTATTGCAGTTGGAGAATATTGATGCCCTCTGGTGGAGTAAATATAAGTATACGTTTCAAACAAATGGGTACATTTTTTACACATTCGCCGATTAGTTGTGGCTACTGTAGAGCCAAGCACATAAATCACAAATATATTTATATATATACTTTTCTATTGAACATAGCTGCTATGTTGACAACTTAAAAGCGTTCAATTGTTCCACGTGAAATGGATCTTGTTAAGAAACAAAAATATATTCTTTTCAACTTCTTTGTGTTCATTTCTTAGCCTTATATTTATTGCAGTGCAGTCCTTAAACATATTCACAACACTTATTACCTCTTTCTATTACGTCGTCTTTTATTTCACCCCAGGCGTCTAGAACGTCACATGCAGGAATAAAACCTTCAGGTGTCGTTGGCTTTGGATAGAGTTCATCACCAGTAATGATATACAGCCACATGTTGGTGAACTTCCAGCTCTGAGAAGAATTTAATCAGGGTTTATTTATTTGTTATCAAGCAAGAAGTCGAATTAACACAATAGACCCTCCGTGCACTCTCAGCCGCGTGTATCGAAGCCTGAGTTGTAATGTTATAAGCAGTCAGAATTATTGCATCACCTTTAATTAAGAAGGAAGAACGCAATTCTTCATATCTTTATTTTTGTCTTCAAAAACAAATAACTAACATTATGTACAGCAAATTTTAAAAGTAAGTAGCCAAAAAAGAACCTTAAAATTTCAGTCTTCTCAGAAATAAAGAGAGGTTTTTATATTATGTGTTACTTAAATTTGTCCAAAGCTTCACGAGGGCTGTCTGTGCTAGTTGCCCCTAATTTAGTGGTGTAAGACTAGATAGAAGGCAACTATTATCTCCACCCATTGCCAATTCTTGGGCTACTCTTTTACCAATGAATAGTGGGATTGTCACATTATAACGCCTCTATGGCTGATAGACCGAGCATGTATGGTATGACATGGATTCAAACCCGCGACCTTAAGATTGCGCGTCAAGCGCCATAATTAGCTGGCCATGAGATTTACATGCAAAGCTGTTAAAAGTCCATATATATACCATAATTTTGAACTGATAGAGTAGAGATAAGGTAACTGGTCAACAATATCAACTCTTGGGCTACTTTTGTCTGAGCAAATATTGAACCTTGACCGGCATTCTTATATTGTACACACTGCCTAAAGTGCGGAGTAAGTTTCTGTGGCAAAAGGTCACGAATCATGTAACATCGGAATCATACTCTGGATATGTTAATTATTTGGCCCAAGACAAAAGAAAATATTTTTTTATTGTGACACATTGGAAAAATTATATAGAAATGTTTCTTATTACAATTCTGTAATCAATTTCTGAAATATTCCATACTTATAACTTAATCGATTTTAGATAAACTCGTTTATAAAAAAAAAAAATAAAAAAAAAATCAGTTGTGCAGAACATCTGACAACAATTTGGGCTCTTCATATGTTTGTTTTGAAGTGAAAAACTGTAGTATGGAGCATTTATGCTATTTACAGCAAGAATCGATCCCTGGACGTTAGCGTTACAACACTAACGTTTACTTATAAACCATTACATGATTAGAAAGCTGTAAATCTTGGTATCTTTAGCATTCCGTTAAAGATGATAAAGTATGACGTCATAACAGTTTTATACGAAAACTCAGTAAGAGATCGAAATGATTTCGTCCATTTTCTCTAAAAGACTTGCTAAGACATTGTCTGTTATCGCCATGAGTTTGATTTTGCTTTGGTCTTAGCTAAGTAAGCATGGCCTTAATTGCAACAACATTAATGAATGTTTTTTCTGAGTGGAACTGTATGTCAGTTTCAGCAACAAAAACTCTCAATGTTGAAGTCAAACTGCATATCTGGATAATATAATATATAGGATTTAAAAACTTTAGGAATATTTTACTTAAAATATACAAATTGAAACAGAACGTCTCTATACTAAAAAATGTCAGAATGTAACTTTCAATTATGTTTTATCATCAACTGCTATTTCTTTCCTCTTAGCTGTTAGTAAAGAAGTCAGAAATACAAATTCTCTCAGCTAAACGTTATATTCAGCATAAGGTTAAGGTGCCCTTTGTTAAATTGGAAGAGGGAATGACGATTTTTCCTTTTCGATATTTTTACAATGGAGTATATTGTGGTTCTGGCTAAGATAATTTTATTTTTCGAATAGGATGGTTGGCCTACGGAATAGGTCGCCTTTGTAGAGGCAGTAAATTTTAGTGAGTTAAAAAGAAAAGCTTGACAGATATATGAATAATAAGGGTTGGCTTTAACTGTTGTTGTTTTTCATTTGGTTTAGAGAATGGGACAGCTGAGATCAACCAACAGGTCCCTTATATACATTATAAATAAGTTTGCTTATTAGTTAAATATTCTTAACTCTTATCTGATAACTTGAAAGCTAGGATAAGCTTATTGCCTTGAGTTACTGACAATATTACCTGAAACTCAAAGAGCAATAAATATTCAATTTTGAGTGGAGAAAATTTCTTTGATGTTTATATTTTTAATTGAAGAGTAACTATAAAATCAAAGTAAGCAAAATATTAATTAGTGAAAATAAATACTGAGACACTAAATTGGGACTACAGCTGGTTGTTTGTGCTTTTAGATGTTGTTTGGGAATTACCACATTTCATCACCTCCCCCGTCAAACACACACTTGCTTAGATATATCTGAATACAGTTTAGAATCACTAATCAATATTTGGTAAAACAACTCAGACAATCTGTACGTCATAATACTGAAGAATATTTTGGTCATGAATAAGTATCGTTGTTGAATATTATTGAGTATATACCAATGTTGAAATCAAAGCGATTTTAAAATGGCATTATTATACAGATCGCTGATGCATGTTAAAAGGACAATAGATCAATGGAATTCTCTAGGAGGGTTTGCGTAAGACGAAATAATTTGTTTGCTAACAGCATGAATATCCAAATATTTAGCGAATAGGAAACTTAGTTGATATCTCACGTGATTTCATTCCCTCAAGCAACAATGATTTAACATAACAATGCAGTAAATTTATTCTATTATTGCTAAAGTAAAAATAATAATTACATGAACTCGTCCTTTTTTTTAAACCCTCTGGTGCTTAAACCGAGGAACCAAACAGATAGATGACTGTAAAACCACAAGAGAGCAACAATAACGAGCTAATATATGTCTGGCTGACTAATTCGCAATAATTTAGTTCACGCTGTTTGTGTTCTATGCATTTATGCAGTTCGAAATTTTCATTTACAGAACTTAAAAATATTAACGAAACGACCATGATCGGCCCACGGTGACTGTATGTTAGGTTTGCTATTAAGCACAAAGCTATACAAAGGGCTATCTGTGTTCTGCCCACCAAGGGTGTCGAAACGTTGTCTCTTGCAGCATAAGTCCGCAGATATACCCCTGTGCCACCAACGGTGGGAGAGCAACCTTACAGAATTCTATCTCTTGTATTTGTGTGAGAGACACTCAAATGTAATACGTATATAACACTAACTATATGATCGCTAATAAGAATATTATATATTTTGCTTTTAAAAATTTATCATGGTTTTAAATAAGTAGGCCCGGAATAGCCAGGTATGTTAAGGCGTTCGACTCGTAATCTGATTATCGCGGGTTCGAATCTCCATCGCACCAAACATGCTCGCCCTTTCAGCCGTGGGGACGTTATAATGTGACGGTCAGTCCCACTATTCATTGATAAAAGAGTAATCCAAGAGTTGGCGGTGGGTGGTGATGACTAGCTACCTTCCCTCTAGTCTTACACTGCTAAATTAAGTACAGCTAGCACAGATAGGCCTCGTGTAGCATTACGTGAAATTCAAAAATAAAACTTGGTTATTTCATCATCAACACACTGATGTTTCACAATACGAAAACAACAATCGTTTAATGTTGAATCATATGTTCGAAATAAGATTCATAATTTTAATAATCGATTATTTATTTGGTAAGGTGCAAATATTGAATGTCTGCGTTGTGCCTATCGCAGGAATCAAACGCTAATTCTTAGCGTTACAAGATCTTAAGCTGGGCCAACCAGGGGTTGTTTATTTGAAATACAAAGGTAAAGAACAGTATAAATTAACCTATACTTTGTTTTTAATAGCAGGATAGTTTTAATCATACAATAATACCTCACAAATAATACACTAGAAAGCACAGACCATTGAAGTAAGTGTTGTTTTGTTTGGTTTTTCGTGTTCGTTAATTAAAGTTAATAATACATTAATTTTAACTGTCATGTTTTTATTTAACTGTAACTAGACAACAACGGCTATTCTCTCATTAAAGATGACAACTTTTATTTGCTGTTTCTCGTTTGGTTGATGAAAGGCCTCCACTTTGGCTTTTTCGTTTCTAACTAAGGCTCTCAACACATTCTTCATTTTTCCGGTGAACTACACTTTCAAAAATACTCAGATAAAACAACTTTCAATACTCACTTTATCCATTTAAACAGAGGTTAAAACTGTTCGAGGTGTCCGCAGTCTATTATATATGTATTTTATGTGTCTCTTAGTTTAATTCCCAATAAAATATTGATGTTTCTCAGCGAAACATTTGTGTTCATTTTTTGTTACAAGTCGTGTGAGATTTATACTTTCCAACCAAACTACTTAAAATGTCAGGTTTTAATATTAAAACTCCCTGTGCTGTCCAGCCTACTTAAAATTACCAGAGACTTAGTTACGGGGAGCAATTTCGGTGCAACAACCAAAAAGTTGTTTCTAAAGAGTATAAGTCTATAAACTTTCTGTGATTTTTGTACTATCGAAAATATTAAGTCCAAGACGGTAGTTATTTCCAAGACAACGAAGATTTTACGTTGGAGTGGAGGAAACTGATTTTGGAACCAGGTTATAACTGGAAGATTTGTAATGAGTTTAGGGTACGTCTTCTTCTGGATGTAGACTTCTCACCACTAATTTTTGAGAATTTGGTTTGATTTGAATTTCGCGCAAAGCTATTTGTGGACTTTTAGCACTATTCGTTCTTAATTTAGCTGTAATATACAAGAGAGAAGGCAGCTAGTGAACATCACACACCGCCAACTGTAGAATTACTTCTTTACCAATGAAAGTACGATTAACTGTTATATTGTAACGTACTCATTGTTGGAAGGGCGACCATGTTCGGTGAAGGGGATTTCAACCGAGGATCCGCAAATTGCGAGTCAAACATCCTAGCTACCAGCCCATATCAGGCTCATCTGTAAGTGATTAAAGAAATTTTGATGGAACAGGTAGTGAGTGACAGATGAGCTGGACAGCCCGATATTGAATGGAAATTGTTTGTTTGTTTGTTTGTTTTGGGAACTTTGCACAAAGCTGTTCAAAAGCTACTTGCGTTAGTCATCCATAATTTTAGAAGCGATAGATTAGAAAGAAAGAAGCTAGTCAACACCATTTACCGCCAACTCTTGGATTACTCTTTTATTAATGAAAAATAAGATTGACTGTAATATTTTAATGCTTCCACAACTGAAACCGTGAGTATGTTCGATAAAAGGATTCGAATTCACGGCCTGCAAACTACAAACTAATTACCATAACCACTAAGCCGTGTCAGGCTGACCCTGAGTGTGTAGCAAGAAGAGCCAAGTATTTGATTGCATTGGTATGTCTACTACTGGTTGATTGAGAAACCAAATGACTGCCTCCGTATTCCTTTACCATCCAGTGATGGCAGTGTCAAGCACATTTTCCTAAGAAATGTCTAAAGTACTATAAAGGGAGGTCTGAACCATTTCTTAAAATCTTCCAGGTAGTAATTACTTTTGTGATTGAACTCAAGGATGGGTAATGCAATGTATGAGGTTGAGTTTGAATGATTGAACAATTAATGTTACTGAACATTCAGACAAGGTAAACAAAAGAACTGCAGCAGACATCGTTATTAGTAGAAATATATGGTTTTACAGATATTAACATAACTGTATGATCACAGTAACTTTACATTCTTACAGATTGTGCTTTGAGCCTGAGGGTGTGTCTGGTTCGACTGAAGTTTGATTAGTTGGAAACAAGAAGAGAAACTGCTTATATCATTTTACACAACAAGAAGAAAACATATTTTATGGACAATAGCCAAGCAACAACATGAAGATAAATAAACAAAGAAATCGTTTCCACTATTCTGACTAGTTTGAAAAGATGGGGCTTGAATAGAATCTGGCTATCACAGGCAAATATTAACATGCTTTCGTCCAAAAGTCAATTCACTTTGGTAGGTACTCTGAGCAAAGCCATCACTTCAACAGTTAATGCTAAATTTTGTTGTGGTAATGAAGTTAGATTTAAAACAACGGGAAAAGATCAAGACTGTAAATTGCCAAACAAGATTACTGTCTCTAATTTTGGTTTGGTTATTCGTATCTTGATAATAGACCTGCTACGGAAGTTGGTCAAGCAGAATGACCCATAGTACAGATAAACTGCATGTTTATTTTGTACAACCATTCATTGTCAGCTACGCAGAATTCAGAAACAATGAAATACATGAGCATATGTTTAAAAGAAAGATACAATACCTCAAAATATCTTATCGTTATTTTTGATTTACTACAAATGAAGTTTAATCGGTTGCCACCATCTGCTGCAATAATGAAGCCGAGGTTTAAGGCACATTGTTATTTGTCCAAAAATCAAGCTGCAGCTACACAAGCAGTTGTTTATCTGAATTAAAGGTTTGTTTCAAATATGTTTTGCAACTATGTACTTAATAGTTACACGTATTACTAGTGAAAAAAGGATCTGAGAATAGACATAAAGCTGATATTACATCAGCTACACTACATTTATTTGCACAAGAATTGTTGGCTAAATATTTGGTATCAATGATAAAATATTTATTATTGCGTAGGAAATTTCAATGTAAGAAATGAACATAAACTCAATAGACTAGTGGCTGTTAAAATTTGCTGATTTGCTTAAATAAGCTGGGTGAATAAGCTACCATAATAGTATGCTTTGGAGAATTAAAAAAAAAATGGTATTCAAGCTGGTGTTTGAAACTGAAGTCAATAAAATGTATTTATATAAGATTTTTCATCCATGTTATTGACTAAGACAGAGCGTCTCCTGATCCTATAATGATCTTACCTGTAACTAAAATGTAAATCTACAGATTTCCCGGCTTTACTCTCTTCTATCAATGTTTTGTGGGTAACGTCTCCAAGATGTCCACACTCTTGTCTGCTTTCATTAAAGTCGATGTCATTGCTTTGTTGGAGCCCTAGTGCTAGCATATCCCAAGCAAGGTTTCTATTCATCTCAGATACAGACGATTAGTGGAATTGAAAAAAGAATTGTCATATGTACAGAATATTATGAAAAATGTAATTGCGTATAAAAGTTGTACTCAGAAGATTAATGAACATAGATACTGTTGACACTGAAAGAATTGCTTGCATTTATGTTACTTATCAGACATCTCTGCTACTATTTGTATGGTAGGAGATTCACTGAAGGTCAATTATAAAGGTCAATAACGAGGAAAATATTATCAAATTAGAAGATTGCAGAAACACATTTTTGTTTCACAGAATTGCAAGAGCACAACTTTCCTGTATCAAATTATCTAGGAGGCAAAATAATAACAAATATGAATAGTCTAACTGTTAATGTTCAGCTTCTGCAAATTACGCAGCCATAAAAGTAATTGTAGTGGTAAACCATACAGGTAGTGATTAATTTTAATAGTTTATGGTTTCCATATATAACAACTGAAGAGGTCATATCCAGAATGGGTAGTGTCCTTTGTAAAGTAAAGTAATCTATTGCATCCTAGTCATAGCTACACAGCTACACACACTTGAAGTTCAATCTGTGATGGGATTAGTGGTCCAAAGGTGTATAACATGGAATACATTTTGGAATTTACATGATGCATAAACAGAATACACCATGTTTATCTTACATTACAGCCAACAAAAAAGGGAAATTTTCAGGTTATCTTGTCATTAAGATAGTGAGATACTGTGTGAACTCCGTATACTTCTTAAAAGAAAACTCAGACAAAGAGTTCTAGTTTCTTCATTGCTGAAAATAACTTTGAAAATTTCAAGTCCTATCTCAGAGATTGATTATGATAATTGATATGTGCTGGCCATTACTAACTGCTTCATCAAGTCTGATAAAGTTTGCCTCTTGGTTAGAACTTCACAGTGGTTATCTGAACATTGGAATGTCCAATCTGAAGAACTCGACGTGGATTATGAACTAAACTTTAACAGTCAGTTGCTTTTAGAGCTAAGTAGAGATTTATGTGAAGTGAAGATGCAAAGACCATTATATTATTCTGAGTCTAATGACTTGGTTAAAAAGATTATATACGAATACACAATAAGTATATGTTTGTACAATTTGTAAATTACGTCTAAAATAACTGGGATGAGATTCTTCCATACATCATAATGGTGTACTGGGCAACAAATCAAAGTCGACTGGCTGTTCACTAAACATACTAGCGTCCTAATAAGTATTTGAGTTCACTGGGATGCCCAAAAAGTCCATTAACTTATTATCACTCAACCCATAATATATACGTTTCACATTTGTAGGCTATTTTCAGTCCATGTTAAATAAGTATACGGCTTTAAGACATGATAAAAGGCCTTTTATACGTATTCATTCATTTACAGGGTATTCATAGAAAATTATTAAGAAAAACTTTGTTATCTTTAGAAAACATATAATGTAATCTAGAAGCATTCAATAAAGTTTCCATAGTCCGAAACACAGTTTAAAGTAGTCCACTCACTTTGTGCAGATAGTATGCCTCGTGACAAGCATAAAGACGATTCTTCCAGTTGCTGCACAATCTGAAACTTCACCCCATACACAAGGGATTTCATATAAACCTTCTTTTCTACGCACCAAAGTTGTGTTTATTTGTTTTAGAATTTCGCGCAAAAATACACGAGGGTTACCTGCGCTAGCTGTCCCTAATTTAGCAGTGTAAGACTAGAAAGGAAGGCAGCTAATCATCACCCCCTACCGCCAACTCTTGGGCTACTCTTTTACTAACGAATAGTGGGATTGATCGTCACATTATAACTCCCCCACGGCTAAAAGGTCGAGCATGTTTGGTGTGAGGGTGATTCGAACCCGCGACACTCAGATTATGAGTCGAGTGCCTTAACCACCTAGCCATGCTGGGCCATCGCACTAAAGTGATGTTAACTGATTCTTCTAATGTGACGACAAGGCTGATATTTTAACTTATTTTGCATCTGTGAGAAGCTTAGTAGAATTCGATGCATATATATTTCAAGCCATACATACCACACATATTTAAACTTTTGCTCGGACAGAAATACTAAAGATTTTGATAAATGTTTGTACCTATAATCAAAAAAAGATTTGTATGGCAGATCGCTTCTGGGTCATCACGTGTTTCAAATATTGATATGTTGAATATACATATGTATAGCGAAAGTAATTTTCGGACACTGAATAAATAAATGTTTGATAGTAGTAATGAAGTGTACAAAGATAAAACAATTATGACTTCTTTCACACAATTGGAAAAATTAGCTGGAACCTGAATTATTTAATGTAGAATGGGATTTTCTAGTGATTTAAATCTAAATCATCATGAATAATCTGGTTTTATGTTGGTTTAGGTGATGCTGCTCATATAGCTTCTGAAACAAAGGAAACTAGCATAATGAACTCATTGTTTTTCAAAATTAGGAATGGGTGTTTCCAGTTCGTTGAAATACAAATATTTGTAAACTGTCAGTTTTTATGAACCTTTTATATCTGATTACAGAAAAAAAATGTGTTTATAATAATGACCTCTTTAATGCTACCTAGTGATAAGCTCAGTTTACCATATCTTTAAAAATTCGGGGGTTAACAAAATGTTATTATTTTTAGTATTTCTGTCCGAGTTAAAGTTTAAATATGTGTGGTATGTATGGCTTAAAATATATATGCACCGTGTTCTACTAAGCTTCTCACATATGCAAAATAAGTTAAAATATCGGTCTTGTACTATTGCCTCTAACCTACCAAAGGATCATAATACAACACTCGTACAGTGCATTGTAATTCTGCTTGCCCAATGTTTTAGATATCATACTAGTTACTGTCAATAGATGATATCTGTCGGAGACCGGCAAGCAGGAATAGTAATCTTTTCTTATGAAGTTTTAGTTGATCAGTACTAAGGAACATTTACTTCGACACAAGGTACGTTCTTGTGTCTTATGTTATATTTTCTAATGCACAAAATTTATGACAGGGTTCAATTCTTCAGTCAAAACCATGAAGGTCACAAAGATAACTTCGAAAGACTTTGGGATTTGCGAGATTAAAAGAAAATGTGGGGCACTCAACACTTCCAAATGTACCATCAATCAGTTAACCTAATTTCTATTGCATGAATACCATTCAACTAAAATTAAATTGTGAAGCATAGGTGGTTTTATATATATATACAGAGGCCTGCGCCCTAGTCCACTCGGAAAAGGATCACAGTTCCAGTTACCGTTATGACTAATGAAGTACATACGCTAAAGGAACTCTAAAAAAAAATAGAACAGAGATTTCAGCAGTTCAAAATACTTCTGAAAAAAGTGGGTAAGAAGTCTTCAGAATGTTGCTGTCCTTCCTGTAAAAATATTTTTTCATGCTTCTGACTGAATAAAAGTCAAACTGGGACAATAGCTTCAAACCTATCTTTTACTATAAAAGGCTTTCTATTAAACTTTCTGGTTATCTGCATTTTTCAACTGAGAATGAAAGTGACCTAGAAACAAGGAAACTATTATGACCCCAGGGAAGACAAACTAGCAAACTCCTGGATATTACAAAATTTTGTATAATATTGACGTAGAAAGATTTTCTGATCTCCCGAAAGGGTTGACTACATTAAATTAAAATGATTTTAAATATACAAATCAGTGAGTCAAATGACTACCACAGCCAGTATATAAACTCACGATGGACTACCATATATTGACGTTACGCCACCGAAAATTGATTGCTTTTGGTAATGACAAGTACCAACCTTTTAGGCCCGGCATGGCCAAGTGTGTTAAGGCGTTCGACTATAATGTAACGGTCAATCCCACTATTCGTTGGTAAAAGAGTAGCCCAAGAATTGGCGGTAGGTGATGACTAGCTACCTTCCCTCTAGTCTTATATTACTAAATTAGGGACGGCTAGCGCAGATAGCCCTCAAGTAGCTTTGCGCGAAACTAAAAACAAACAAACAAACCTTTTACAATGCGAAATTCTCATAAACTCAGAACAAAAAGGTGTGTTCATATCAGTGATTCACTATTTCCGCAATAGTATTTAATAGTATTGTAACACAAAGGAGTGTAAATCAACTTGAGACACGTAACACAAATCATACCCCAACTGTGGTAAGCAAAGTGTGACATCTTGTAATAGGCGAGAATCTTCGAACTCAAAAATCGTCCACGTATCCCAGACAATAGTACATAATATAATAACGAAAAATTAAATCTGGTAAATCAAGTCACGTGTACATAAACTGTTTCCACGGTATCATTTCAACTGTTGCATACCTCAAGCAGCAAGAAAACAAAATGGGTATTCCTACTATTTGATATGAAAACATATTAATCAGTTTCTTGGACGTAATCCATGTGAGTTTCAGACTTTTTAAATGAGTGCTGGTCAAGTCAGATGTAGTTAATATTTTGCTTAGAAATTCTTGCGGATCTCCAGTTTTACAGTATTTTGTATTCCTGCTCACCTGATACTACCAGATGAATGAAACACCAAAATAAATTACATTATAATCTTATATGATATGTAAACCGACTTACCAGTATTCGACGTGTTTAGCAAATAATGTGCTAATTCATTGTCATTACATTCTAAATTGTTCTCACACGTGATGAGGTCTATAATCACTAGTGGAATTGTACATATCCTGACTCTTACCATCAGTTTAAATTAACAAGTAAACTTTTTTAAAGGAATTTGAACTCTTAACCTGGAAAACACCTTATGTGACACACTGACTACAAATCAGGACATATAAATCTAGGGTTCAGATATAGCCATCTCTTATTATGAACTACTCATCAAAGGGAAGGAAACACCTGCCGCCACAAGGGCTTTAACCGGCCCTTTAAACTGAATACTAAGAGTATATAGCATGTTTTGTTTAATAGCATCATGGTTCAAATCCTAGCCCTTTTGATCAGGTATCTCATCACCGTAACCAGTAAGTAGGCCATGGCCTAACTTATTAATGTATAATTGCAATAAATTTAAACATAACTGTCATTTAATAAATAAAACACTTTTAACTATCAACAATGACAAATTATTTGAAATGTAGTTCGAAACCTTTCTTTTTTCGGATGGTAGAGTCCTGTCAAACATTGGCTCATTAAATGTCATGACTTCTTTTAAACTTAAAAAACACTGACGAAAACTTTTAAAACATTAAAAGCCATTTTAAAACTCAGTTTATACATTAGTTTCAATGTCATGATTTCCTGCTTATTCAACTCTTGTTAATACTCTATTTCTTTCTGTTTGTTCTTACCTTGTTTTATCATTCAATCAAATATTCGATATCACTCAGTTAGTTCACAAAATAATGTTAATAATGTAATTATGTAAATCACGCCTTGTAATTCCCCACATCTAAAAACCAAAACTGTGTATAATGGTATGAGACAAAAACAATGTTTGTAAAATACAATACGTTACGAATTTGGAAATCAAAATTTTACCAAGAACTTTTCGATTGAAGCATGCTCTAGATTTGCCGTAAAACGTGTCTTCTGCATGTGACGTAGGCAAATCACATTTGTGCTTTAATAACCATTAGAAACCAGCATTCACAATAACAATGGTGTTATAATTACAGTTAGTTTTATTACCCATAAACTACAGTAAATAATTGTTTTCATTTTATTTGTTTTGATGGTGAGCTGTACAATATATATAAATACACAATAAAAGTGTTTCCAATTTTTTTCACATCTTTTAATCTTTTCCAACAAAGGAAAGCCACCTTTTCAAAAAATACAATAACAACAAGGGAATGAATTTCAAAATCATGTTGCTAGTGATTTAGGTTTTGATTCCGGTAATTCTATTATTACGAGTTGCTGGGGCGGAAAAGCCACTGTTGTCTCATATAATGCTAAGATCCATAAGGGGCCAGTTACTATATGCACATTCAATGTTCTGTAGTAATTCGAAATTAAATATTTATTTGGATCCATGTAGTTCACTATCTGATCTTCCCTCAGTTGCAAGCTTTAAGGGTTGTTTTATTGACAACCACTACGTTGAAGTTCCTACAGACTAAAGATGTACCGCAGTCTTGTATAGCAGTGCTTACAACACTATATTCAATTAAAAGAACTGCATATTTACAATAGTAGCATGACGTCACATAGTCTGTGCCACACCCTTCCATGTAAGATAGAGTGCTTTCAACTTATCGACCTGTTTCGGTTTAAAGAAAAATGGTAAGTATATAAAAATATTACTTTCTTTCTTTCTTTCTCTAGTAAAATTGTTTATGTATGTATTATACACAATAACATTATTACCAGATTTGATCTACTTTTTTCTCCACATCAGTGAAAAATTAACCGATTCATATATTAACAAAAGCATTTGATTGAAGTCGTAGGCGTGATTAGTTAACTCCCATAAACTTAGTTTGTCCTATAAAAAAGATTCATCACTTAACTGCATGCTATCACCTTCCGAGTCCAAGCTTTCATTCGTTAAACCATGTAGGGAGTGTCCCATCTCTGCAAGAGAACCTGCTTCAGAAGAACCGTCAGGAGAAAGTTCGTCGTTGCCCGTTTTACGGAGAACTTCTGCAAGAGCAGATATATAGTTGATGGCCAACCGCAACGTAGTAATTTTAGTTAGTTTTGCGTTTTCTGTTTTATTTTCAACAGGAAAAGCAGGTACAGCGTTACGCAACTTTTCAAAGGCCTCGTTAATTTCTTTCATTCTAGATCGTTCGCGCTCATTGGCAGTTTTCCTGCGGTATTTACTCAGTGGAGGGGGTTTCTGTTTCGGAACACGTTTCTTCTTCGTCTGTCGTCTAATCTCTGTTTCAATACGATTTCGAATCGACCTTGGTCGCAGGTTATATTCCAAACAAGGTAACTCAACACTTGCGTAGCTGGAACTATCACCTGATGACGAGCAAGATTTTCTATTTTCAACTTCACTTTTATTGCTTGTAGTCAAATGAGATTTCAATGTAGATGGCGCACATCGTTCGTCAGTTGTATCTTCTAGTGGTGAAGCGTTGAATGCAACAACGTTCTTCTCATCAGTATCACGCGAAAACACTGTTGTACTTACAGCATCTATGTGATTCTCAAATATAGATGGAGTCGTTGTAAATGGAAACAGGTGATCTTGGACAGGTGTCATTGAAACAGCATCTGCGGGGGGGTCTCCCTTGACTATTGTTGTCTGGAAGGAACTGTTTCTTCCACCTTGTTCATGTTGATCCTGTTCAGTACAGGAACGTTGTGTAAACTCTTCTGTTGACGAGCAGAGTCCCAACAACGAATCAATGGATTCGAAGTCAAAATCTATCATATGGAGAGCCATGTTTTGTTAACAGCACTTAAACTACCAAGAAATGAAACTGAAAGAAACAGAATATTGCATTTGTATACTGCTCAGAACAAATTGCTATCTGAAAACTTGTGTTAAATTTCCAACTAATCTAATGAGGGCAGTCAATAGTTCATCTTTGAAAGAGATACTGGTTTACCGATCCTCTAAGACTCGCTCAACTAAAAGCGAAACAATCACTTTACAGACTACTATCACAACACAGTTTCCGACAGTAACAAAGGGTGAGATTCAGTCTCTTCCCAACTTGATGGACCTCCGGACAGCAGATGATGTAGGAGATTACGAGCGACACAGGAAACTACTACTACTTTTTTCCTGGTTGAAGAATTAAAGGAGGATTGCTTGTCTGGAGCTGAGGTAACTTCTCTCCTATAAATTATGTGGTCTCCACTATAGCAGAGCGTGTCTCTATTGGAAAATAATTCAAAGTGTTATAAATATACCGTTGTTGAAAGTGTTTTCAGTGCATCATTTTTTACTACACACATTCTTGTAATAAATAATAACCAGAGAGTGGTTTCAACGTAAATTCTCAAATGGTCCCTAATTGGCACTACTGCTTTGACTGAGACAGATAAGATAGAAGAATGTGTCCCACTTGTGCAATCGTTCTACAATAAATGAACAAAGATCTACAGTTCCTGATATTTTATAATTAACAATTTCAGGTAGAATTAAATGATATTCATCGATAAAAATGAAGAACTTTAAAGCTGTATCGGAAAAAATAAAGCAATGTTTGTTGTAATTAAAAAATCGCACAAGAAATATGAACACAAAAGTAAAAACACTTTAAAAACTGATACTAATACTTCATAAAATAGACGACAATGGTTAGCATACTTGTATATAAAGCAGCAATAAATTATACATTTAACACTCACGTGTAGATCAACTTCGCTCTTTATCATGACAATTAATTTATGAAAATTAAGCTATTCGATTCCATATTCCAATTTGATATTTTCTTGATAATCACAGCTGTCAAACCAAACGTCAATGACTAAAATAAAGCTGAATAGTTAAAACAGGTAGTTCTAATAAAAAACACTTCACTAAAGCTGCCCAGGTTAGGCCTGGCATGGCCAGGTGGTTAAGGCACTCGATTCGTAATCTGAGAGTCACGGGTTCGAATCCCCACCACACCAAACATTCTCGCCCTTTTAGCCGTGGGGACATTATAAAGTGACGGTCAATCCCAGTATTCATTGGTAAAAGAGTAGCCTAAGAGTTGGTGGTGGGTGGTGATGACTAACTGCCCTCCCTGTAGTCTTACACTGCTAAATTATGGATGGCAAGCGCACATAGCCCTCGTGTAGCTTTGCTCGAAATTCAAAAACAAACAATTAAAATCAAGAATAAAAGTTGTATATTTTTAGCTCACCTTGAAAACAAATTATCTGGAACTTTTATTTTGGGAGCATAGATATATGTATAATCTTTGGTTTTATCAAGAAAAGTATGAAACGTTATTTTAAGTCACTGTTTTTACAGCTATCATTTAATTAGCTTATTCAAAATTTACACTGTACTCTTTTTCACAACTGTAAATAAAATGAAATTCAGTTTTAGAATAACTGTATGCATTAAATCAGCGGTCCCCAACATTTTCCTCTTCGCTGAACCCTCACGTAATAATAGTTTTCGCACCGAACCCCTTTTAACCAGTAATAAATTTTGTAAAATAACTTTTGAACGTGTTGAATTTATTGAAAACAAAAAATTTCTGCAACGCATGGCATTTAACACGTTTACATTGAAACCTGAATCTATAAAATGGTTCTTATTTCCTTTCGTAAATATTCTAATACTTTAGAAGGAAATTAAATTACGATAAGAACTGTAGACTGGGAAAGTGAAAAAGACGCCATTGTTAAATTTACCGATTGTGAAATGCTGGATCACATCAAGATAAACTAGCTACCCTAACCTACGTACAACCACATATCCATATCATACATTCATTTTCCTAATACTCCATGCTAGTAAACCGGGTTCTTCACCAACTCTTAGCTTTAAATAAAATTCTTACAAGTGAAGTTTTTATGCTGCTTATTTAAATTACTTTTTGCTGGAACTTTTGGTGGTTCTTGTCCAGTCTATGTGGTCAGTCCGGTTGTGGAACAAAAGGTGTCTTGCGCAGTGACTTGGGACAAATAAAATATTTATCTAAAATAATTAATATAATATACCTATGGCTTGAAATCTCTGGTGAACACGTTAAAACGAATGTGTTATGTGTGGACAAAACATCCACAGCCAAACACGATTTATATCTTGAATAATTATTTAAATTTCCAATGCTGGCTTCCAATGTTTTGTCAGCTTTCCGAGTTTCAACACCATAACAATTAATTAAAATTAAACAAACAACTTGGATAACGTTTTTTTTTTTTTCAATTACAGTTAACCACAATCCAATCTAATGGTTAGCCTAACCGGACTGTGAATCTGAAGGTCCATTTTTCGCAACCAGTTGCCTCAAAAACACGGTCTACACTTTGGACAAGATCCTACTTTTTAATCAAACAAGAGTAATCCAAGAGTTAACGGTGGGTGTCGTTTAATAGCTGCCTATCTTCTTGACTATCCGTTAAAAACAAGGAACAACTGTATGTACAGATAGACCTTGTGCAATTTTGCTTTAAAACATTTAAATCAAGCAAACAATACTTTCAATTAAAATAAAAATTATCAATAAATACAGACACTTTTGTTTGTTATTTATCTGAAATTAAGCACAAAACTACACAATAGGTTATCTGTACTTTGCCCACCATGGATATCATAACCCTGTTTCTAGAGTTTAAAACTCGCAGACACACAGTTGTGCCAATGGGGAGGCCAAAATACACCCAGTCGCAAAGCTTAAATATTTATTTGAAAAACAATATTGATCAAATGTTTAATCTATTTTAGCCACCATACGATAGTTCTTTCTTCTTCTACATACCAAAATACTTTTCCCGGTACATTCCAAGATGGATAAACATCTGGTTTCACAAAAACATTTAATAACTGTCATCTGTCTTCAATTATCAAAGTATGTCCATCTCATACACTTTTATACTTTTCTAACTCATGATATTAGGTTGTTAAATATACCTATTTTATTTCACCTATCAGTTTGTTAATAACTTTCTAAACTATTGGTTCGGAATTGTAAAATGGAACACAGCCTAACGTTTCTGCGGGTGAGAAAGAGTTCCGGGATAAATTTAATAAAGATCTAATGTGTGATCATTATTATTACCACTACAGCATTAATCTCGCATAATGCTACTGTTCACTTGTTCTCGTTCGTTTTGGCCATTCTTTATTACTATATTTATACCTTGGAGACATCAATTACCAATCTCTAAAGGGGATTGACTTTTTGGAGACTAAACTTAAATCTGCCTCCTGGCGGTGGATTCTATTGAACGTAATATAATAATGTAAAGTGGATGACTATCTTAAGAGTGCGTGCCTTTCTTGTAATGTTAAAAAACGTTAGAGCTCTACCTAACGTTCCTGTTCTTCCTAGTCAGATTGTGTGTGTATAGTGTAGCCTGGTTATTGAGGAGTAAAGTGCTAGGCCTAAGGTACGAAGTATTATTACTTACAAAACAACTTGTAAATGATCTTCGATACTTCGGTGCCAACATCACGCACACCACAAACATTTATTAAGAACAAATATAGGTTATAGCTCAGGCGGCGGCTTAGATTTATGTCAAATCAACTTTTTATGGATTTCAGCGCTGCCAATCAGTTTTAACGAGCACCCTATATCCCTCCAGGGGGTGCGAAGTTGATAAGAGTGTGCTAGTGATTTTTTTTTTTTTCTTTTGTAATTTGATTTCCTACATCAGTGAAACTAGTCATTAAAATAAAAATATTTCACTATTGCCACATGTTCTAGAGTAGACTCGTGAAAACGGTATTGCATAAAAACTGAATAATTTTGTACGACAAATAAGTCAGACCCAAAAATATTGGCAGCCCTAATGCCATGGCGATTAATAATATATTATACAAAGTATGTCTGCTCGTGGCAATAGCTCTGGGTTATTACATAATCTTTTTTTTCAGCTTACGTCTCACTTTTCACAGCTGTCACACAATATTTAATTATTTTAGATGATAATTTTCAATAGAATAGAATATTATCATTAAAAAAGTGTTACCTTTATGAAAGAGTACAGCATTAATACGTTACACACAGCTTAACAGTATATTACTTGAATAAAATAATTCCTATTTAACAAATAATAATGATCGCAAATAGAGTTGTTCATTTTGCTGCACCCGGCATGGCCAGGTGGTTAGGGCGCTCGACTTGTAATCCGAAGGTCGCGGGTTCGAATCCCCGTCACACCAAATTATACTCGCTCTTTCAGCCGTGGGGGCGTTATAATGTGACGGTCAATCCCAGTATTCATTGGTAAAAGAGTTGCTCAAAAATTGGCGGTGGGTGGTGATGACTAGCTGCCTTCCCTCTGGTCTTACACTGAAAAATTAGGGACGGCTAGTGCAGATAAGCCTCGTATAGCTTTGCGTGAAAAATTCAAAACAAACAAACAAAATGGTTTTGCTGACAAAACTACTAATTAACGTTCGCAACAAGTATTTCACGATTAAAGAACGTGCACAATAAAAATCATAGCAGGAAGAAGTCTTCTTTAACACTGAACATAATGGAATTATCGTCACTACATGAATATCCCAAATAATATATACTTTTAAAAACAGCTAAGACAAGACATAGCCATTGGGCAGTTGCTAACATCGATTAAAAAGTACCTGCGTAGCAGATATTACCTTAAAGAAACGAATTTGAGGGAAGAAGCGTCTCAAAAACAAGGGATGTTATTTTATTACTTTTCTGTAATTTATTTCAAATGCTTAGAATTAAAAAAGAGTAAATAGGTGTTCGTAGTTTTATTCCATTTAATAAAGTTACTTTCCACTTATACTTTAAAATTACTAATCTAATGTAATGTATACAACAATAACGTGAAAGTAATTCGAATACAAATATTAACATCAGAAATATAAAGTTTCGTTTGCAGCACTGCAGAAAACTACTGAAGCGTTTCGTTCATCATACGAGCTTGGCATGGCCTGGTGGTTAAGGCATTCGACTTGCAATCTTCGGGTTCGAATCCTGTTACCAAACACGCTTGCTCTTTCAGCCATCTGGGCATAAGGTTACGGTTAATTCCACTTTCGTTTATAAAAGAGCAGCCCAAGAGTGTGCGATAGGTGGTATTCACCATCTGCCTCAGCTCTAGCCTCTTGTTTATAAATTAAGGATGGTTAGTCTGATAGCTCTAGAGTACTTTAGCGCGAAATTCAAACAAACAAACAAGAAACTTATCATGATTGAAAAAACTGTTTGTTTGTTTGTTTATGTGATCAAATAAAGAGAGAAATTAAAATTACACTAAATGCTACTAGCATTGTACTCAAGGTTTGGTTTGAATTTCGCGCAAAACTACTAGAGGGCTATCTGCGCTAGCTATCCCTAATTTTGCAGTGTAAGACTAGAGGGAAGGCAGCTAGTCATCACCAGCCACCGCCAACCCTTGGGCTACTTTTTACCAACGAATAGTGAGATTGACCGTCACATTATAACGCCCTCACGGCTGAAAGGGCGAGCATGTGTGACGGGGATTCGAACCCACGACCCTCAGATTACGAGTCGAGAGTCTTAATCACCTGGCCATGCCGGGCCTGTACTCAAGACAACGGCCCTGAAAAGGCTAACAAGATCAACTAGTGTTATGTGACTGGAATACCACCAGTACCACTTGTTTGTTTTTATCAATTGCTAAAGAAGAGGTCAAAAATGTACCTGACCCTCCCAGGTCCTCAACGACCTAAAACCCGGTTTCGAATATACGGCGAACGAAGATCGTGTTTCAGTTTTACCGAGTTAGCAACTGTAACAACTATGTAACCTTGCACTGAAGAAACTTAGACAACTACGCGTTTTACCTATAGAATTGTTATACGTATATTTGTTCTCTCACTCTGAATCGTTGCATGAAGAGCATCCGGTTGACCTTGATGGGCTCTTCATAAATATATTTCCACCAATATTTGAGGCCAAGACCAGCGTTGGACTGTCTAATTTGCACATACGAAAGTTTGGAGTATGTTGAACGATATGTGATTCTAACTTTATATCTATCAATTCGCAGTTCGACAAGTTAACCATTTGGCCACGCCCAACCCAGTAATACGTATAGTATACTAATGTAGCAACATACGTTTCAATCACTACTAAGTAGCTACAATCTTTCTTGATTTACTTATGTGAAAGTGAAAAATATCTCCAATAACAAGCACATGCCAACTTCTAGTTATTTTTTAATCAAAGAAAACAAGTTCCGTATGATAAAAATAATAATTCATACAACATTATATAGATTATTTCTAAATTTGTTTTGTTTCTTTGCTTAAACATATAACTGCACCATGAAGTATTTGCTCTCCATGTGTCCATAACTGGAACCGAACCCTAAATTTTAACATCATAAGCCCCCAGGCTCTCCGCTGAGCCGCTAAGGAACAGTTAATTTGCAATGTTAAGGTAAACCAAATTATAGATTAATATCCGTTTTTTGGTAATAGCACATTACTAATAATATCAAAACACTCTCCAGTATTTGAAAGTTCGGCAACTTGTCTTTAACAATTCTTTGTTCCTTTTTTATTTTTTAAACATTTAGACCGCTAAAAGTAAGTAAATCAACGTGACGTTCCTATTAAAATTAAATTGAAAAACATGTAAATAATTGTATCCAAACAACCAAAGGTTCATAAATTGGGCATGTAATTTCAAATTTAACTTTGTCGGTGCTTATGTTTTTCTTTATTGTTATTATCAGCTGGGTTCAATTTATTTTTTCTTTCAAATTTCTAGTGTCATTACACGCGATAGTAATTCAAATTTCACGTTGTTGATTTAATTATACGTCAAAAAGAAAATCTTTACGAGGTTACAGTTCGAAGTTCTTTCTTGTAATATTGTGAATACATCATTGACTATCCATATTAATATCCGAAAGCACGTGAACAACAAAACCATCACAAAATAAATATTATATCGTTAAAAAAAATTCACTTTTTGTGTCCCATAATTACATTTCAACGTTTATTTAGTAATCAAATAATGGTATAGGATAATTTATTTTTCCGTGAATGATACAAATGATATTCCAACTGTTCTTTTTGTTTAAAAACAAACAAAAATCTGCCTTCAATATTGTTGCCTTTGTTATTTTAAAGGGAGAAAATAATAGTATATGTAATTTCAATAATTTATTTCTGTAAATCCACCATTTGTAATTCTTGGATTTTAACCCAAATAGCAAATGAACTGGAGTGGAGTAGGGTGAGATTAAACTTTAAAGACGCTAACACATGCGTTTCATTTGATGAAGTTTACCTACTGTAAATAGTCATACAGTTAAAATCATCAAAGATACCGTTGTTAAAATTGGCATGATATTCTCATGTTAACACTCCCTAGAAACTTTATTAGTTCACACGGCATGCGTTCGCGTCAGTAGACCAATAACTACTTAAACTATTTCGAATTTGAGTACCTATATTTCAATTTTAGTGTTTTGTATTGTTTAAAATAAGAAAGGCTGGTTGCTATGGAAATACGAAAACGTTAAAGTGTTAAAATTAGGACAACTGCAATTTTATTTTTGTTTATAATCACCTGCATTAAAACCTGGACAATAAGGGGGCAGTACATAAACACCAATATCTTCCATAAATAATACCCTCGTAAACACTGTTCAAAGTGGTGTGTCAGAGTAACATGACGAACGTCACGATTTAATCTGCTAAATAATAGCATTGAATCACTTTTTTACTACAAGAGAAACATGCATATAATTATAAATGCCGTGTATCAGCTAAACTAGGACTCGTGTAATGTTAACGATCTTATTAAGTGTTTAATTTTTTCATATGCATTACAGATAATGTACCGAAACAGAGATCACCCAAACCATGAGTAAAGGTGCGAACAATACTCAGTTATTAACTCACTTCTGGCACAGCAAGCAGTGCCTATGTAATGGTTTCTATCAGTGGAATGATGTGTAATTTGCATATTCCCCAATGACACACACACACACGTTTACACGCAATTGATATTTCTTAGCGCTCGTGTCTTTGTTAATAGAATAAGAGGTCGTATCATTCCTTAAACGATAAAATATGCTTATTCAACTTCTACGTAACTTTGAAAGGGGCGGAACCTTATCACTGCGTGAGAAGAGGGTTCGGGCTAAATATACGTGAGGAACAGAGAAAACTGTGTCGAAATCAGATACGTCTTTCTGCGTTAGTAAAGAATACTCGCAAAAACCAAAGATATTAGCCATTTATTACACCGCTGACCAGAAGCACAAATTAAAAAATATTCTATCAAATACGCTGCAAAATGCACATTTTTCTCTTATTCTACACCACACATTACGTATTCATTAAAATTGCTCATATAATTTCTGTAATCTTAAACCATACCTTTCATATATATATACACACACACACACACACACACACATATGAAAATCACCCAGTGATTTGTTTTTAACCAACAAGCATAAAATATCTATATTTGTATACGATTTGTTTTGAATTTCGTACAAAGCTACACAATGGTTATCTGCACTAACCGTCCCTAATTTAATAGTGTAAGACTAAAGGGAATGCATCACCACCCGCTGCCAACTCTTGGGCTACTCTTTTACCAACGAACAGTGGGATTGAGCATCACATTACAACGCCGCCACGGCTGAAAGGATGAGCATGTTTGGTGTGACGGGGATTCGAACATGCGACCCTCGGATTACGAGTCGGGTGCCTTAAGAACCTGGCCATGCCGGTCCTATTGTATAGAAAATGAGACGAAGAGAAACATCGTCACCAATGCCTCTTATCCCCTTTTATACACAGGCTTAAAACTAAAACTATTTAAATCTATTAATGAACAACATTTTATGGAATGTTTCTCTTTACTCTGCATAAATACCAATAAACATTTTCTTCTCAATTGATGAATAAGACAGGTACGACCTCTAGCAAGCATGTATATTTCATAAGATGAATTTGGTACGCAAAGTTCCTGCAGTTCTTTGAAATATCATTCACAGAATTGTCGTTGTTTGTTGTTCATATTACTCCGACTAAGCACATCGCGTGTTTGTTCGTTAGTTTGAAGTAACAAACCAAACGACGTGTTAAAAATATGAAATAAATTTCAAGAGCGGTATAATTAATCTGTATGTGTTTAATTTGTCAATATTTTAAACACCGACTTTGACAGTATTCTTAAAATGGCTCAAAATTGTGCATTAGTATGATTAATAGCCGTATTTAGCATACACCGAAAACTGACGAAAGAAAAAGCCAAGTTATTTTTCACTCATTTTATGGACAGCAAATACTACATACCTTAACACAGAAATATTACACAAACATTAATTTGAAGCTTTATAAAGAGGAAAAGCTTGTCTATGTTTCCTTCCTCAAAGTTTCTGATAACAGAATAATTCTTTTAACTTTTCAAGCATAAATTGAGTAATAGGAGTAATATTAAGCTATTTAAACACAAAGGAGTAATACGAGTAATTATTAGGCCTTTTATAGATTAAAGAATAATAGGAGTAATTATTCTAAGTTTTCAAGCATAAAATGAGCAATACTTAAAACCGGTAAACGTAAATAAGTAATGTGTAACTCTTCTTTTAACTTTTAAGCATAAAGTGAAAAATAGGAGTAATTATTAATATTTTAAAACAAAGGAGTAATACTATTACTTTGAAACTTATAACACATAAAGTAAATTAAACATTTTTTTTTAAAATATCTTAGACATGAATAAAACTAGTCTAACAGTAATTCATACTTTCAAAATAGAGAGCTATATGCCTCTTTTCACAAAACGTTTAAATATAGAATTGGAAAGTTGACTTCCTTTAAAATTTATATAGCAAGACCTACCACTAAGAATTGTCAAATAAAATATTTTGAATAAAATGAAGAGTTGTAAAAATAAACTTTCATGAGATAGAAACACAAGACTACATAAAATATAAATTAAAATAAGACAGACTTCTGTTTTATTTCTAAGCGCAGAAATGCACAATGGGCTGTTGCATTGGGTCCACCGTAACGATAGAAACCCAAATTTTACGTTATAATACGTCTATCTTAGATTAAGACAGTATGAAAATACTGAGGGCGTATAACAAGATAATCGGTATTTTGGAAAGAAAGTTTTTGGCAGGTCGTTAAACGTTACGATATCAGTGTTATCAATAATATTTGTTAAAACCCATGAAATATTAAAACACGAGATAAAATGTTAATTTGAAACTACTGAAATCGGAAACGTAAGACTATTAATTTAAAACATCAGAATAAATATAACATAAATATGTGAAGTAAAGTGTATAAATCTTTCAAAATACACCATCGAAGCTGGTGTACTATACAGTTTTTGATGTCTGAAATTTTCAAATAAAATATTAAAAAAGGAGATTTTTACATATCACCTCCATCGAGTTGATAGTACACGTAATAGATTTCCACGCTTAATTTTTATACTTACCTTTCTTAAGAAAGTCGGTCTAGAAAGAACTGGCAAAAAAAAATCAATCAACGATTTTAACGTACTGCTCATCCAGTACCTCTGTGTTACGTCTAACTAGCTAGCGCCACCATTTGCTCCAGAAACAAGACACCAAAATCTTTAAAACCTGTCTGCAGCTTGGGTGCCCTCTTCGAAACAGCAACCAATCATTTTCTGATTATTATCAACGTCATCATACTGTATGACGTTTACTTGTCAGCTGACGATATTTTCACCTACTTTCCAAATACACTCATTAATTGTATCTTTTTGTCTTCCAAGCGATTTTAGCTTTAAAATGGCAGACCTGACCAGTAGGAGATATAAACAACATTACTAATGCTCGGGACGATAATAGTGTACGTTAGATGTTAGTATATACATGTACGCATAGATCCCGTACACAAAGAAAAAGTATATTATTTTGTTGGTATAGCAAATGCAATACTCTGTAAACTATGGTTTCTGTTGTGTAATTATTTACAAAGTCCACCTTAAAAAGTATACTAATATTAATGCATTAAAATATTATAGTTTGAAAGATCTTACTTTATAGTTTTAATATCAGTGTTGGTGTTCATATTTCTTATGAAATATACTTCGACTAATTTAGCATGTATGTTTAAAAGGTATTATTTTTATTTTATTAATTAACGTATAAAAACAAAACCTGTAAAAGCTACCAGTTTGTGTGGTGTTTTATCACTTGTTTCAGATGAAACGTCATACCTGTTGACTACACTCAAGGAATCACTAGGACTATATCATTTCGTAATTGTAGAGATAACGCCTTATGTTTTATTGTAATCCAGAGAACCGGTTATTTTAACCCAAGATTTTGAAATATGCCAAAATTCATCCAATCCTAGATTCCGAAGTTTGCACGGATTATTTAAATTTGAAACAAATTGCGTCTTCATTTACGTCCTTCGGAATGGCATGTCTTATAAAGTTTAAGTGTTGGCAAATTATATCTACTGTGCTTATTAGTAATTATACGTTAAACAACTACAGGTATAACGTACAAATATAATAATACATTTAAATTGAGCAAGAGATTCAAGTGATAAATTCAACAATAACCCTAAAAACTAATTATCTACTTGAAAAAAAGCAAAACACAAAAAGATATACACTTTACGTTTTATTTACCATTTATGGTCTATTCGTCTGGAACTTTTGCGATGACTAACTATTCAAAAACGAGAAACTTCATCTAGGCAGTCTCCTAATAGGTGTGCCTCGTGAACTGACCACAAACTCGCAGTACTGGATATCACTCTGGTGAGAAAACGCCCTGTATAAGAGGACAGAATGTTAGGAAAAAAAATTAGCGATTCGTGGGAGGTATCGGAGAATTGAGGTCTATTCCAGTCTTCCCTACATATGAGTTTGCATGTATGAAGTCACCTGCTTCACCTGGCCTCCAGGGCTAACCTTTAACCTCAACGCAGATCATTGGTTAAGTTGCCGCACAATTTGTACATACACTTCCTTGCGCTCGTGCTCTCTCTTCTTTCGTCCCAAGTGTTCTGATTGCTGGCCTGCTATACCTGCCCATTTGTAGGGTTGGGATTAGCTAGTCTGATGCTCTAGGGCGGATCAGAAAAAGCGACCCACGCCATCATTACTTTCATGTTCTTCCTCACACCCGCCAAATCTCTTGAATCCCCTGCTTAGCCCTCTATTTTTTAAGACTGTGACCTTTGAAACAAGATCATGAAATGAAAGAGAGCGTTTATATTTTCCCTCTAATATTAAGTATATTGCCTCTACGTGCATGTATACTATATGCCGTTAAATTATATGATAACTGGTTGGTATTGTTAGTTTCTTAAAGCGCAATTTACCATAAGGCCAATTATAACAAATACCAATAGGTGGCCTCTCGGATATATTACCCGACAACTAGCCGAAAATATTCCGTAAATCAAAAAAATGTC
Source organism: Tachypleus tridentatus (assembly GCF_004210375.1). NCBI lineage: Eukaryota > Metazoa > Arthropoda > Merostomata > Xiphosura > Limulidae > Tachypleus > Tachypleus tridentatus. The sequence goes on along the minus strand of NC_134833.1, from coordinate 116,210,019 downwards.
AGGTAATATTTTTAAGAGACCACCTGGTGATACAAAGTGGCAAATATAGTGTTTTTACCTTCAAAAATAACATTTTGTAACTTGCAATAATTCAGTCTGTACATGTTTGTCATAAGTGAATGTGTAGTCACGGGAATTATGCCTAAATACGTTTCGACCCACAGCTAAATCCACATACCAGTTCTGTTATTTAAAACGACGATCTTTACTCTTTCCTTTTCCAATTTAAAAGATAAAACCACATACGTTTTCTTAACATCAAGAAATAGAAATCAGTGTTCAGTGATTTGTTTCTGATTCTACCTGAAGTTGAGAAACGCATCAGTAAACTACCCATATAAAAATATCAGAAAAAAAAGTATTATGTTTCTTACGTTTTGTTTATCTGTTTTAGAGCAAAACTACATTGTGCTATGACCACCGCGGGGAATCAAGAGTTATACGTTCCCTAGTGGGACATTACGTTTTGAAACAGACACCTCATAACGGACGCATAAACCTATTTAAAATGTATTTTATGGGGCTTGTGAAATTGTACGAGGTTTTTTTTTCTTTTCGTCTCATGAGTGTTTATTGCAATTTATACTAGTTTTAAAAATGGTTCCCGGTAAGACACCAGTAAGTCTTCGGATTTCCAACACTAAAATCAGAGGTTCGATTCCCTGTAATAGACACAGCAGCTAGCTTAAAGTGGCTTTACTGTAAGTAAGTACACACACACACACACAGACTTCAAAAATCGGTATGAAGAACAACTATTCTCCGGTTAATTGTTGTGGTATGAAATATTTTACAAACAAACTGTTTTTAAACAAATGGAAAAGTTCGCTACTTAAATTGTGCAAGTTGCGAATATGGATGAAATCTTATCTCTGGACTTAAACACTTATTTTATTATCTTCTGAAAGAAATGAATGAAACACGAACACATGAAAGGTTTTACCGCTGTGAATCGTAATTTACATTTTTTACACTTTCTAAGGATTACACCCTGTATTAACATACACAAGTTTAATAAAACAGGTACTTCAGTGCATGAATGTAACACTTTCAAACTTTCTGCTTTAAAAGTCACAAGGCGTACGACCTTCGACCTTAGGTGTGTAATTCACTTTTAGCGCCAAGCTCAAGTCCTTCTAGTGAATACGTAATACATTTTGTGTAATATGGGTGGTTACATTTAATACTTGGTATAAACTGTCTGTCAACAGGTAAAATTTGTGTAGCGTTTACAAAAAGTTTGTTCGTTTGTTATTAAGCACAACACCACACATTTGGTAGTCTTTGTTGTGCTTATCACGAGTATCGAAACCCAACTTTAAAGGTTATAAGTTTTCCGACTCACAGCTGAACTTGACTAAGTGTTTCGCTAGCAGTTAAAATGAATCACAACATTGGAAAACCTCTGTAGTTTTAACAAACACAGATGGTTAACTCTTCTAATGCCCAATCCGGTGGTGTTTTATGTACATACACGTTAATTCCATCCAAGCCTAATTGTTAGGACAACTTAATTTTCAATTTTTCGGGTCGTGGGTTCGAATCCCGTTACCAAACAAATTCGTTCCTTCAGTAGCGAGAACTTTTTAACTTGATGGCTAATCTCACCGTTCGTTGGTAAAGAGTAGCCTAAAAGTTGGCGGTGGGTAGTGTTGAGTAGCTGTCTTCCCTCTAGTCTCTTACTTCTAAGTTAGAAACCGCTGGCACGGATAGCTCTCAAGTAGCTTTGCGCGAAATTCGAAAAATAAAATTTCATACATCGTATACTTCTACAGCAGGTGTATAATTCTTTTAATTAAAATTATTAAAGCAAGTGCCATGTTTATTAAACACCGCGAAAAGTTGCTTATGGTCTCGAACTTTTCTTAAGTCTCCCAAAACAAAACATTTTGTGTCAGTGGCAGTTTTAATATCACACCCGTTTTTGTTTCCTTGTTCATGTTTGACAATTTCCTAAACATCATTAACACGTATCTTGATGTACGCGACTTTCAACTTAAGGATATTAAAACGTAATTATTTTCTTTACGAATTTCGAAACCAGCTTTAATATGCTTCAAAATAATATCGATTTTACTCAGCAATAAACGACAAAAATGGGTATCATGGTATCCATTCGAACAAAATTAATATTCCTCACATTTCGCAATACCCTAAACCGAAGGAAAACTAAGAGTCAAGTAGGAATATTTCTGTGATAATTACAAATTAGAATTATTAAATTCTATAACCAATATAAATACATGGAGCCGTGACTTGAATGAACGCAGGAATCCTTAGCTAGTAACATCACTGGTTTGTGATGGTCTTGTTACGAAACGATAAGTTTGATTTGTTTTGAATTTGGCGTAAAGCTACACGTGGGCTATCTGTGCTAGCCATCCCTAATTTAGCAGTGTAAGACTATAGGGAAGGCAGCTAGTCATCACCACCCACCGCCAACTCTTGGGCTACTCTTTTACTAACGAATAGTGTGATTCGCCGTCACATTATAACGCCATCACGGCTGAAATGGCGAGCATGTTTGGTGTGACGGTGATTCAAACCCGTGACCCCCTAATTAATTACGAGTCGAATGCCTTAACCACCTGGCCATACCGGGTCCGAAACGGTAAGCAGCAAGCCAGTTGACAATAGTAGTTGTTTCCCCTTAACTTTTAGAATGAGATCTCGAATCCCAGGGATGGTATTTATAATGATTGTTGAGATATTATTTAGCTAAAACACAATGCGATAAACTTATGACAATCATATTCTGGGATTATAAAACCATTGAATCGATCAGTTTAATTACTAACACGGCATACAGTGCAGACTACAACTTTTGAACAAATTTTCCACTTTCCATTACCACTAAAGTAAGAAATATTAATATCCATCCACTACATGAATATATGTATCAAATACAAAGGGGTCGTCTACTTGTCCTCATTCTTGACAGTATTTAGGCAGGCTATTAATTCCTGACCCTCTGAACATTTATGCAGCATATTATCAGACACTCGGTCGACTCTGAAGACTGTGATGACTTCGAGTGGAAAGTTGAAGTGAATTAACCTTTAGGCCTGTGTTAGTATATCTAAGCGGTTCCAACATCAACCTTTACTGGCTCTTTCCTCATATCACGTCAAGGCTTCTTCACGGTCTTCTCATAACTATGTGAAAGAAATAATTTTTAAACTTAACTGGCAGCCAGTCTGCAATGTTCTTAAAGTTTATCCGCATGCTTCTCGTGCCGTAAATCTTTTTAACAAACAGCTAGGCTTAACGGGGTCGAAGCCATACACCTGCAGAGCCACGGACCGTCGCAGATTCGTAAAATTTACACATTATATATGGACGCCAGAATAAGGAATTTCAAGCCATATAATATACATAAAAGAAACACACGAGACAAGGGTGACCCCTGCTTAGTAGGTTCCTTAGCTACGTCGACTGCAGATAAAGCCATAAATACTATAAGCCGTCTACACCAAGGAACGTAAAACAACCAGCTTGACGTGTGGTTCAGGCCTTCCACACTTTGGTGCTGCTGCTTCAGCAATTGAAGGACAGTATTCCAAGGGCGACTAGTAGTTTATTAGAGAAACGAAGACTGAATGACGCTTAACAAACAATATATGCACCAGTTTATTAAAATATGAAGAACGTATGAAACACAAAATGGGCCTAGCTGATTTCACAGTAATATGTTAAACGCTTTTTCGAGTCTCACGTTCTCTACGGATGTTTCAAGGCTGATTTTCTATATTCAAAACAAACACGTAATCTAATATCTATATACACGCATCTAAATTACTTTTACCAACTGTAACTTAAAAGCACTCACCATTTTGTTCTGCCCCTATTTTGCTTCCAATATATTTATTTTCCTGGTTGTGTATAGCCCCCCCCCCCCAGTGGCTCAACGGTATGTGTGCGGACTTACAACGCTAAAAACCGGGTTTCACTACCCGTGTTGGGCAGAGCGCAGATAGCCCATTGTGTAGCCTTGTGCTTAATTCAAAACAACAACAACTCGTTGTCTATATGATTTTGACTGATATAAAGCCAAATATAGTTATAACGTTATTCCATTACTCTTGCGGATTCTTTTGGATTATCTGCTAAAAATAATGAAATATAAAGTCCATGTAACAATAATATATTAATTTATATTTCCTTTAACATTGGCTACTGCTGCGTTCATCTATAGGCCTAACTTCAAATACAAACATTTCAATAAAAACTGTAACTACCGTAGGCCTAATTCATTAATAACACTAAACATAAATTTACTTGATTTATAATAAATATTTAATAACTTGCTGATTAGCTCACAGAAGCATTAATTCATTTAGTTGATCAACATATACTCCATGATCAAACACTCAAAATTCTTACGCGATCATTTGGTTATTGTATTTATAAGGAAATCTCACTTCTACCAAATGAACTTTCCGGATTCTATGACTGCTGTCAAGAAAGTTCTCGATCTTAACGCCAAATATTCCCGAGCAAACATTGGAATTATAGCTTACAACAGTATATGCAAATTATTTTGTGAATCACTTATAACCCTTCAGTTCCATCCTACACAACGCACGTAAGTTAGGTTAATAATAAATTTCTTGTATTTGTTATTTCTTTTATTTTACTTCTATTTTTTATTTACTGTTGAAAAAAAAAGGTATTCTTAAGGTTGAAAAGTTATACGTTGTATGGTAAACGTCAAAGTGAAGAATGAGGGATCTTTGAACGACATTTTAATTCTTTAATCATTTCAGTAGGCTTGCAACTGTGGTTTTAAAATTGAGAACTATTAGGGGTGGTGATAGATTTTTCTCGAGGACAGGGTCGAAATAGGCTGGACAAAAAGTTAAAATATTTCTTAATATTTGTTTCACAAGTGTATGTAATAGTGTTAAATATTTTTAGCGTTACTTGTTTGTTTGTTGGTTGATTTATTGAATTTCGCACAAAGCTACTCACGGTTTTTGTTTGTTTTAGCGCAAAACAACATAACAGTATATCTGCATTCTGTCCACCAGGAGGAATCAAACCCCAAATATTGGCGCTGTAGCTACTCAGAAGATATCTTCCTTAGACGCACTAACTTTCAAGTAACAAATCGAAAGGAAGACAACTAGTCAACACCACTTGCAGCCAGTTTTTGGGACACTTTTATTCAACATATAGTGAGATTAAACGCCACATTATGACGTTCATACGACTGAAAGGGAAAATATGTTCGGCGAATAGTTCAGATGCTGCGATTCACAAATTACGAGTCGAGCACACCAGGTCTTTGTATGTAAAATGACAAAAGCATCGATTTCACTGAAAACTAGAGTTTCGTTTGTCAGAAAGGAATTGTGTTTTTCTCATAGCAAAGCCACATGGGCTATCTGCCGAGTCCACCAAGGGGAATCGAACCCCATGATTTTAGCGTTGTAAATCCGTAGACTTATTGCTGTACCAATGGGTAACCTATTAGAAATGAATGATAAAGGATAAATCATTTATTTTGACACCAATGACTGATTTTAGTTACAATAAAGTTTGTATAGTGATAACAAAAATTTTGAAAATTCTTTGTAGAAAGCGTAAATTTAGTTTTTTCTGTTAACAGAACAAAAATGTTTACGGAGTTTGCTACTATATTTTTTTCATGTATTCTGACAACTATGTCCAAGTTCTTGACGTTTTGTACAACGTACACTGCAAGTAAGTATGTTTTATTCCTCGTTTTTAAAATTCATAATGGTATATCCTTGAAAAAAAATAGATAGCCTTCTAGTAGCTTTGTGCGAAATTCAAAAACAAACAAATCCTTGAAAATAAAACATGAAAAATACTGTTGTTTACGAATGTTTTCCGTTTCAGTACACAAATGCTTACTGAACGTTTGATTTGTTTATTTGTTTGTCATTTTGCGCTAAGTTACTCGAAGCCTTCTGTGTTTGCTGAATGTAAATAACAAATTAAACAGTTTGATTTTACTAGTCTAAAATATAAATTTTATTGTTTAATTTGTATTTAATCTCATAGCTACAGAAGAGGCAGTATGCACTGTGTCCATTTCTAATATCTAAACCCTATGTTCAGAGTTATTCGCCTTCAAGCTTACTATTAATACACCAGTAGATATTTATTTTACACGCTTTTAATTACAAAAATTAGATATATTTGTGACAATTAGTGTCAGCTAACTCTGAAACTTATCGTTAGGGTTTACTTACAAGATAACGAAACAACTTCGGTATGGCTTGAAATCTAGACATACAACTCAACGATAGGAGAGTTTTCTTACGACATTTTCATGAATATCAAATTATCATTATTATTAATAGTTCAATACTCAACAACATATTCATAGCGTAAATAAAGAAGTAGATTTATTGATCCATTTTACTTAATTCATTCGGCACAGTCCTTACCTTTACAAAATCTCAAAAACTTCTGATAATCAAACAAAATTGATGTAGTTTTGTAAGCGCCATCTATCTGTTGGTATATAAAATATGCGATGTACTTCTTGTCAGTATTACAGGATATACAAAAGGTGTTAGTTGTTTATGAAAATTCACACAAAACTACTCAAGAGATACCTGGTCACTTGTTTCAAAGTAATAAACTAAAGGGTGGCAGTTATACCATACGACCCATAGCCAACTCTTTGGGTATTCTTCAACAACGAATAATGTGATTGACTGTCATTTTACAGCGCCCCCACAAATGAAAGATCTAGCATGTTTGATACTTGTTTTAAACAGAATACTGCGTCCCGGCATAGCCAGGTGGGTTAAGGCGTTCGACTCGCAAGCTGAGGGTCGCGGGTTCGAATCCCCGTCGCACCAAACATGCTCGCCCTTTCAACGTTATAATGTGCGGTCAAACTCATTATTCTTTAGTACAAAAGTAGCCCAAGAGTTGGTGAAGGGTGGTGATGACTAGCCGCCTTCCCTCTAGTCTTATACTGTTAAATTAGAGATGGCTAGCGCAGATAGGCCTTGATTCGCTTTGCGCGAAAAACAAACAAACAGACAGGGTACTGCATCATGCTTTAAACTACTCAAGCCGAAAAGCTGGACAATATGGAAGTCCATAGTTCACAACCGTTATCCCACTTTAAAGAAAAAAAATCGCTTTCTGCACTTTGAGGAACTATAAAAAAATTAGGGTAAAATTCCACTATTCAGTTTGACAATAATACCTTAAGAGGTTGCGGAGTATGAAATTGGCTAGCTGTTATATCACTTCAAAATTAGAAACGAGTAGCTTTGCGACAAAAATTGAAAAAAAAAACAAAAACATTTACTCTATCATAAATTAACTAATGCACGATTATGAAATATCGTTCCAATGGCCTTCCTCACAATTTAGCCAAGTCAGCTGTAAATTTTGCGCTTTACCTTTTCAGTTTGACGCCAATACAGTCTTAACATTCGTACTGGGGACATTGCGCAAGCTAAGACATGATTACAAGTGTTCCACCGACCTCTCTCTTTCAATTACACTCGCTGCACAATTAGAATCACGATCATTCTTCTAGATTAAACCATGTTCTACAGTCCTTGTTGCCGAGAGAAGGACATTTTAAATAATATTCTACTCATATCTTTCAACAGTCATGGGCCCATCAATTCCCAATAAATCTCAAACACCACTGATTCCCCCGACCTCCCAACCAGTGCTTCAAATTAGTTGTATGATAATCGGAAAACTATTATGCCCTCAACCATTTAATAAATTACTCTTGTTAAATAATTTGAATTTATGTAAAAGCACGTTCCTCTAGCTTTGGTCAGCCCATTATTTGAAGCCTGATGCTCATTTGTGCTCCTTCGGTTTATTCACTTTTGCAGAGAGGCCTCTAATATGGACCTTACTGTTCCAGATGGAACATTCGCACGTATACTTACAGCCGAGCAACTAGATAAATTGTTGTATATCATATAAGAACCATACCAAAAGTTACGTTGAATTATTATTTAAAATTTTTACTTTCTTCATCGACAACTTCTGTTATCTGTTTAGAATTTCTAAACTACTTACACCCCCTGCACATTAAAATTTTCTTCCATTTGTTTAAAGAGAACCAAAACTTTCAACACGTGTGTAGCCTAAAAGACACTCATTCATCACCATATTACTGATAGGAATAGCATCATTGTATGTACTTTTATTGGCATTATGTTGGGCTGCCACTGTCTGATAGGTTGGAAGACAGCCAATCAAAATATAAACTATCAGCACGTGACTGTACTCTGGTGCAGTTCAATTTCAAAAATAGAGAAGTCATTGCATTCACACTTCCTATAACAATTTCCAGTTTTCTGTATGTGTTAGAAAGTTACGAATTAAAGCAATTTTTAGATTTAAAGGTAATTTAAAAACTAGCTTTATTTTCACCATCTTGGTCATTCTTTTGTGAGACATTTTAAGGATAATGTAATTAGGAATTATTTAATACTTATAAATATGTACTTACCAGACATCTAAGCTTTAAAAAAGCACTTTTACCAAACATCGCCACCCACCACTACAGTTACTATTTTCCCACTTTTTATATCAGAAAGTTTCCTTGGAAAAGCATCAAGCACTCATAGCGTACTCTGCATGCACAATAACTAGAGATGTATTAATATAAAAGAATTATTTAAAATGTTAATTTTTAAGAGCACCTCTGTGTAGTCTTCAGGTATGATCCTGTGATTCGATCATGAAGCATTACTAGTTAAATAACGGGTATAAAGTATTGGCAAAATGGCCTAACCTCTTGCCTGTAGAGGAAAGGGTTTACAAAGAAAGGAAATATTAAAAAAGACGTAACATTTTAATTACATAGATTGCTAAAATTGGATTTTCCTGTTAAATTCATCCGTAAATCACAACATTTAATGCAAAATCTCATGATTTTAAATACGATTAATTATTAATGTGCTGGGCAGATAAAATTAGTCGTGGATCGACTGCAGCCCGCAATCTGCCCGCCAAACAGACAACCTGGCTTGTACATCTGGACTAACTTGCGTAAAAAAATTCTATTTATTTATTTTTCCAACTGTTTCGATCTTCTGAAAACAATAATATTCAGGTGAAAATATGCAATTCTTGTCAAGATACTTTTGCAGTTCATAACTTAGTTACTAAAACCAAACTAGTATTTATAATATTGTTAAACATCCAGGAAAGAAAAACAAAAAAGAGAGGGAAAATGTTACATAGACATTTCACTCTCTATTCGGAATTTTCGTTAACAAAATACTCTGAACTTAATTTTACGACCTCGGCATCACTAAAGCCGAGCTGTAATTAAGCTGAAAAGTGTTATTTCTCGCACACTTACACTGGATCATACACTACCCTCCAGAAATAACCTTCTGACATCCCGTCTACACAATAAACATAGAAGTCCCAGGCAGCCCAATGACCCGGACGCCTGGTGGCGAAAACGGTAATCCCCAAGCAAAAAGAAACAAAAAACATCGTTCGGCTTTATAATAAACCCCTCATTAATCTGTCGCTTTTGCTTCTCTTTTTATCCTCTCTTATCTATCGCTCTTATGTCTTTAGATACTCGGGCGGCTAACCCATTGCGTAGAGGGAGTGTAGGGAATTTTGAACGCTATGAATACCAAATGAAACCTAATTTCTTAAGTTTGACCTCAGATTTTACGTTTTGTAAATTAAAGTACATATTCCTTCGAAAAAATGGTATGTCATGTAGGACAACCTATTATGTGACTTTCGTAATTGAAATATATATCGTAATTTATGTTTTGAACAGATGTTAAACTTGCGTAATTAAAAAAATGAGTACGAAACAGTCAAACTTTGTAACAAGAAAGTGCCCTGGTGGGTTACTATAAGTTTGTTTGTTTGTTTTTTGGATTTCGCACAAAGCTACGCGAGGGCTATCTAAGCTAACCGTCCCTAATTTAGCAGTGTAAGACTAGAGGGAAAGCAGCTAGTCACCACCACCCTTCGCCAACTCTTGGGCTACTTTTGTACTAAAGAATAGTGGGATTGACCGTAACATTATAACGCTCCCACGGCTGAAAGAGCGAGCATGTTTGGTGCGACGGGGATTCGAACCCGCGACCCTCAGCTTGCGAGTCGAACGCCTTAACCCACATGGTCATGCCGGGCCCTACTATAAGGTTATAGAAATACAATAATAAAATACGGAGTTCAGTTCCCTGCGGTGGAAATAGCACAATTACGTCACTGTGTGTTCTTCTTTCCCCTGGTGGGATAGCAGTACGTTTGGATTTACAACGGTAAAATCAGGTGTTCGATTCCTCTCGGTGAACACAACAAATAGCCCGATGTAGCTTTGCTATAAGATTGTTGTTGTTGTTGTTTGTTATTAAACACAGAGCAACACAAAAGGCTATCTGTGCTCTGTCCACCATAGGTATCGAAACCCAGTTTATAGCAGTGCAAATAGGTAGACATACTACTGTGTCACTGGGGGGCTTACTATAAGAAAACACAAACACAGTGTAGCCTTGCACCAAAAACATTTATCAAGAAAAACAAAATAACTAATGACTTACTGGGCTTGATACAACCTTAAGATACAGACGAGTGATGACAAGTTCTCATAAAAAAAAACATCATAATGATCATAACCATATTATGAAGAGATAATCTCTCTTATTCCATCTCCGTTTGTTTCTTCTAGGTATCCTCGAACTATTTCAATCCTTTGGAGCTTCAGAATATCTGTTTGGTTCAGTATATTTGTAAAAACCTACACCAACTGTCATCCCGAATTTCTAACCGATTGACTAGAGCAGCGGTTCTCAATCTGTGGTTCGACAGCTCCCTGCAGGTGGTATGTTAAAAGTTGCATGATTACAAAAAATAAGCAGCAGTATAGTGTATACATCCTCTTATGGTGTAAAAAATAAGTAAAAATAAGATGCTGTTCTTGAATAAAAAAAGATTTAGAACCATTGGACGAGAGGAAAGGCAGCTAGTCAACAACACCCACTGCCCTCTCTTTCGTTTCTCTCACATGACAGAATAATAGGTTTTGACCACTCTTTGGCATACCTACAGCCTCAAAGTGAAAAATGTGTTTTTGTGGCAACGGGATAAGAGCCAAAAATCATTGGATTCAAAATCCGAGCACACCAACCTCTTATCTACAAAACTGTAGTGAAAGTGTTTAAAGCATGAATGCTGTAATTACAGCTATTTTACTACATCTTGTAATAGTAACTTCCATCTCTCGAACCAACTAGTTCCCACATACAAAAACTAGTGTGAAGATTTTTATATACATTATTTACAGGAATTGTCAATGTATATCTGTTGGAAATTAATTGTTGTTTTTGTGTTGCAATTTTTTTTTCAACTCCCACGACTACGATTGAAAGGGGCCATCCTCACTCACATCTTAAGTGACCTGGTTTGGTCAGGTGGTTAAGGCATTCGTTTCGTAATCTGAGGGTTGCGGGTTCGAATCCTCCTCAAACCAAACATCCTCACCCTTTCAGTTGTGGGGTTATTATAAGGTGACGGTCAATCCTACTATTCGTTGGTGAAAGAAGAACCTAAGAGTTGACTCGCGCAGATAGCCCTCGTGTAGCTTTACGTGAAATTCACAAAACAAGCAAACACATCTCAGGTTAGTATTTCAGAATAAAAACTCAAATTACTACATTTTTACTCTCTCGCAAAAAAAAAAAAATACTTAACAGGTCTTATCTCTTAATCTTAGGATGACCACTAGCTGGTTGCACTTTTCATTTGTCTGTGATAAGTTAGTTTTTGTATCACCCAAGAATAAGATCCTTCCTGGAAAACTGGGTAGCAATTTGTCTATAGTATTCTTTTTTTTTTTTTTTATGTTCCCCAGAGCTAACTAACAAAAACTGGTAACAAGATGCCTTATAACAATTAAAACTAACTTGTGTATGTAAATCGTAAATTTAATTGTATTGATATCTCTAACTCATTGAATGTAATTTTCATCATTTTTAATCATAATATCAGTTTAACTCCAGTTTTTTAACCTATTCTTAGTATATAAAAATATCTATATCAATTTACTTTTCTAGATAAGCATAAATATGTAAAATATTAAATAATGTAAGATGAATTCTGAATTTCGAAAATAGCGATCTGGATTTGAATCTGTGCTATATTTCGAAATATTCTCCCGACTTTACGTGCATTATATTAAACCTGGTTAGGCCGGGTGGTTAGGGCACCCGATTCGTAATCTGATGATCGTGGATTTGAATCTCCATCAGACAAAAGTTGCTCACCCTTTCAGAAGTGAGGGGTTTATAATGTGACGGTAAATCCCACTATTCGTTGGTATAAGAATATCCCAAGAATTGGCGGTAGGTTGTAATGACTAGCTGCCTTCTCTCTAGTCTTACACGGCTACATTAGAGAGGGCTAGCGCAGATAGCCCTTGTGTAGTTTTGAGCGAGTTTCAAAAAGCAAACAAAACATTATATTATTGCAATTAATCCCTTAGTGTATATGGCAGATGTTGAGGTGCTCTGGTCACTAGTTCAGAATTAGGGACGAGGGCATATAAGTTCAGTAGCTTTGTAATACATACAAGTTGCAAATACAAACTAAGTTGAATTTTCACTTACCTAGCTTAACATGTCTGTATTTGTAACCTATATTTTATGACCAAGAAATTGGCATGTGCTGGTAGTTAGGGCACTCATCTCGCCCTTTGCGAGTTATGAGATCGAATCCTTCCAGCGAACATGATTGTCCTACCAGATGAGGAGGCGTTTTAATGTAACGGTCAATTCCACTATTAGTTGGCAGAAGAGAGCCTAAGAGACGGTGGTGAGTGGCGTTGGCTAGTTGCCTTCCCTCTAGGCTATCGCTTCAGAGTAACAGACGGATAGCGCAGATAGCCTTTGAGTAGTTTTACATGAAATTTAAAAAAAACATTTATATAAGCATGCAGAAGTAAGTTGCTTTACTATATTTGCGGCTGTCAGATTTGGTTTGGAATTCGCGCAAACCTACATGAGGCCGGGCTATCTGCACTCGCCGTTCCTAATTGAAAAGTAAAGAACTAGAGGGAAAGCAGCAAGTCATCACCACTCACAACCAGCTCTTGGCCTACTCTTTTAGTAACGAATAGTGGGATTGATCGTAACATTACAAAGCGCTCACGGCTCAAAGAGCAAGCATATTTGGTAGGATAGGGACTTAAATCCGCGGCCCTCAAATTGTGAGTCGAGCGCCCTAACCACCTGAATGTGCCGGGCCGGCTGACAGGTTGAAATTTCAAGAAAGAAAGAATGACAAAACAAACTGTTCTAAAGAAAATGGATCCATTAATCACTTCTGTATCAACTTAAACAGAATATTTTGATTTTCGTTTTAATCGCAAGTTAATTTTCACATGATATTATCCCATAGTTAAATAATGGAAGCTTTACAAAATGTACTTTCAGCGAGTTACATCTTCCTTTGCACTTGCAGTTCATTTAAACATTATGTAGGAACTAACTTGAGGTTATTGTTCTAGCCTCTTTGGTAATACACGTTTATGAATTTCCAACAAGTTGTATTACTTCTTTTCCATCTAAAATATAACGCCTAAGTTAATTACTTTTCCAGTAAATGATATACATAAGTCTATGTACGGAATTAGTTCAGGTTTTGTAATTGTCGCAGAGCATTTAAATAATTATTTTCATGGTTTAACGTTCAAGTTTGCTTCATTGCTTACGTGCTATGTTATTGTGATCACGACTAAAAAACGTTTACTTATAATATAAAACTAATATTTTGTCTGGTAGACAGGGAATACCTTTATGGAATTATTGTGCGTTTCGTAAACATTCACTGTTTGTTATTTATACTTATAAAAGAGCTAAATTAATATCTTTCAGTAATTTTTGCCAAATGGACGATTTTTAGTTACAAAACCATTACCTTTGTTTTTAGAATTCAATTTAAATAGTTAGCACGGACTGAATATATAGATACTAATTTGAAAGTAAATAAGGTGTAATACGCCAAAAGACGTCTTATCAACATCGTTAGCTATTTTTTGTTTATAATTTACAAGAAAGTTAGGATTTCGCATTAATTTTTGTCTGGAATTACACGATTGTAATAAACCGTAAGTAGATCAATATGCAAAAATTAACAGAAAATGTATTTCCTTCTCTGTTTTTCCCAAGTGGCACAACGGTATATCTGTGGACTTACATAACAACCCTAGAATACAGGTTTCGATACCCATGGTAGACAGAACATAGATAGCCTATTGTGTTGCTTTGTGCTTAGCTTCACACATACAAACCTACTCTCTCTTTTTTGTCTTCATTAGAGCACGTGTTACATTGTATATTTAAAAATTCGCAAACGTAATTATTGTAAAACCCGAAATCAAAAAGACGTTGAAATGTATGGTATGATTATGAATGGTTCATATATGTATATGTGTGTGTGTGTGTCACCTAGTTATATATGTTACTGCTTTCTCTAGTTATATCACAACCAAACTTATAAAACAAATCGTAAATTTAATGACGTAACTGAGCGAGGACCAAGAAGGGCCGAGTCTTCCTAACAGAATTTTCATCACCCCCTAGCAGTTTCTCCAATGTCCTTTCTTTCGTTAAGATAAATAACTTAAATAATTAATTTAAAAATAATTATTTTTATTGCTATCCTTTAATTATATAGACTAGTAAGATTTGATGTCATGTATGATTTTTAATTGGACACATTCCCCCAATGGGACAACGGTAAGTCTACAGGTTTAAACGCTAAAATCAGGGTTCGATTCCCTTCGGTGGACACAGCAGATAACTCGATATGGATTTGCTGTGCGAAAATCACACGCAAACTCAATTGGAAATGCAAACTTCTTGTCCTGCTTTCACTTCATTCAGAAGAGGAATGCTATTAAATAGTTCTTTAAGAAATCTGAAGAGAACTCTCATACTTGGATAATGTAAGTTTATTAATTGTAATTATATTTAGTGCTTGACGCAAATAAGTTGTATATTTGTTGAAACTCTAGAGCGTGTTTTTTTAACCTATGCTTCTCGGAGGCCTTGGGCTCCGTGAGGAAATTTTATTATGTTAATAAGTAGGTTACATTTTGGACTATTTGCCTATCTAAGTGAAATAAATGTTACAGTGCAGGATACCAGATTAAAATGGAAGTGCTTCAACGCAAGCTAAAACTTTGAGGTGAATGTATATTTATGGAAGAACTTAATTGTTTCGAAAATCTCAGCGATTTTTTTTAGTTATGAATGAAGTTTCCTTAAGTGAAGATGCAAAGGTTTCAGTCTTGCGGCACATATCTGATTTGTGTGCAACTACTGGGGAGTACTTCCCTCCTCATTTAGAAAAATTACTGTGGATTCAAAATCCCTTTGTTGACTCTGCAAATACCAACGATTTGCCTTTGAAAGAGAAAGAACAGCTTATAGAAATTTCAACTGATTATACCCTAAAAACAAAATTTCAGCTTGAAGAAAGTACACAATTTTGGATTCAAATGGCCATGAAATACCCTGAAATAAGTAACAGAGCTTTGAAAATTTTGATGTGTTTTCCAACAACATATCTTTGTGAGCAAACATTTTCACTGTATACAGCTACAAAGACCAAATTTAGAAGCAAGCTAAATATCGAAGATGATTTGCGCTTACAGGTAACAACCATAAATCCAAATATTGAACTACTTTGTGAACAAAAGCAAGCCTATCCGAACCTCCAATAAATAAGTACACTGTACTTTTACTGATACAAATTTTGCAAGCACAAATATTTGAACAAGTAAGTAAAAGTAAAAAGTTTTCTTTAAATATTGATATTTTTAATAAATTTATATTTTAAAAGCTTGAAGTAAACTTTATCTGAGGCTCGTGACCGATTGTTTCTATTTTTAGTGTATATTATTTTTTTAATTAAGGCTCCGGAATGTTTTTCTTTCTGATGTGAAACTCCAAAGGTCTAAAATGTTTGTGAACCCCTGGGTCTAGAGTATAAAGGACAAATGACTTGTGAACTTGTAACACTAATGCTTTATCCAAGTTTAGTTAATAATAGTACTAAGATTTGAAAATTTCCTGTTAAAGTGAAAAAAATTAATAAGGCTCAAACAACTGAACATTTCCTTAGGTGTTGTCGTTAAGTGATAGTAACTTCAAACAAATGAAATTATTTTTATGAAATAAAAATTATAATTTCAAACAACTAAATATATATGTAGGTATTTTTCTTAAATAATAATTATAACTTCGAACAAGTGAAAATAATAAAAATAACTTCAAATCCCCTAGATATTGTTGTTAATTATTAATAATTACTTAAGTATTGAATGTTGTTCTGCATTTGTTTTCTTCGGGAAAAATAATGCATGAGTGACAAAATTCCTACGCATTATGTACGGCAGGTTGTGAACTGAATACTAGGATATTATGGTGTTATTAAAGAAAACTTATAGAACAGATACCGAATGAGAACAAATTTATTCAACGTTCTTAGATAAAACTATTTTGATGTTGAGGTGGATAAATGTCTGAACAAACACAGTGATAGAAAAGTTAAACAGGGTAATTACTGTTTAAGTCTTCTCGTAAACAAACTATTATTGTGAAATCGGAGAGAAGAGGGAGGAACAATGAAACATGTCCACCTATACCACATGTAAAATTACAGTTCTTCAAGTGAAACTACAAGACCACCAACAAAGGAAATAACAATCGCTGAGGATGGTTAATATCGTGTGTTGAAGCACTGACATTTTAAGGTAATTATATGCTTTCCATATGAGATGATACGTCACGTGATACGCTTTCTTTTTTTTTTCAACTTTTACGTAAGTTTCTACGACCAGTTATGTGTTCTTAAACGCAGACGTGTAAATTGCATACATAAAGTCCAAGTTAAACACAGAAAACGTTCTCTTTCTCTGAACTGTTTTGTTTGTGAGTGTGTTTATTTAGATGTTGTACAGTTTGATTGTGAACTTTTCACAAGCGAAATGTTAATTTTCCATGCAGGTGAGACATTTTTCCATGGAAATCCATAGTTCATGGGAGGGTAGCTGTACTTGTTAAAACACACCTTCAGAAGATTTGGGCTTTGAAGCTTTTTTCATTATATAGCCCTATGGGTATACACTTGTTCTTATTGGTAATCATTATGTTGTAAGGTGCTATTAATAAATCCTTTAACCTCGGCTAGAGGGCGTACTTTAGTGAAGCGGCTAAGTTAATATTCAATTTCAGTGCACTTAATATAACCTGGAACCGACTTTAGTTCATACATCTTAACCCTAGTCACGTATGAAGCGCTCAGGTTTGTAGACGGATGTGTTTGTAACTACCTATGAAGGATGTCCTATAAAGTACGTCACACTCATAGATAATAGAACACCTAACTAAACTTTAAAACTATATCGTTTCCAGTATCCGAAACAAAGATGTTGTGATACTGAAAAGACACATGCTTCTGCGAGTTTTCTGAGTAATCGTGTGTGTATCAAGCCTGAAAATCTACTCCTTCTACGACATACTATTACACATTTTTAATATTTTTGATAATACATTCACATTTGTCTTTAAATAATAATCCAAACTTTAGTTAAAATGTTGCTTGACTTTAAAAGCTCAGGGGTTGCCTATGCTAGAAATTAAGGAGCTCATCAAATTTGTTGAAGGACATCAAGTTGGTGCATCTAGTTTGGTATAGTTATCATGATTTGTTTGCTTTGAATTTCGCGCAAGCCGTCTCTAATTTAGCAATGTAAGCTAGAGGAAAGGCAGCTAGTCATCACCACCCACCGCCAACTAGTGGGTTACTCTTTTACTAACGAATAGTGGGATTGACCATAACATTATAAAGCCCACGCGGTTGAAAGGGTGAGCATTTTTGGTGTGGCAGGGATTCGAACCCGCAACCTTCATATTACAAGTCGAGTGCCTTAACTACTTCGCCATGCCGAGCCAAAGTAATTATAGTATCTTTTATGCAAGTTCATTGTAATTTGTTTGCCTTGCATTTGAAATTTTTGGTACTTGTTTTTAACCTGGTACGTTCTTTACGCATATATTACTATTAACTACAAATCGAGTAAGTGGATTTAGCATATTTTACGACACACTATTCCATATTTAAAATAAGACCAAAGTTGTACATTTTCAACAGAATACTTTCTTGACTTATTCACTTGTTAATGTCTGCTTCCCAGAACCTTATTCAACGAAGTTGTAAAGTATTTCAAAATGAGCCATTGAGTTAATAATTTTTAAATTGTCAACAATTTATACAACACAATGACTTTATTACTGGTAACGTTTTTATTACAGTAGTAAAATATTTGTAGTTTTTGTGGGATAATTAATGAAAAATATTAGGTGTGTGTATGTTTTCTTGTAGTAAAGCCACATTGGGCTATCTGCTGAGTCCAGGGAGAAAAACATTAGGAAGCATATAGTTTAATTATTTTTTATTTTTAATATTTCGGGCTACCACTGTCAGTTCGGTGGGCTCAGCAGACAGTCCGATGTGGCTTGGTATCAGAAAACACACACACTGTCAGTTTGAGCCTGGCTTTGGCTTCCTGGTTTCGTGATTCACCTCCATCCCCACCTGTTATCGCTGGAAGAAACAAATCACGCTTTGCACTTTGGAGCTTTGGGTGCGATATAAAAGTGATGGTCAAATCTCACTATTCGATTACAGTAGCCCACTAATTGGAAGTAGTTGGTGTTGAATAACTTCCTTTCATCTGGTCTATCACTTCAAAATGAGGGACTGTTACCAGAAACGTCACTCGAGTAGATTTACAAAAAGTCAACAAACGAGACTAACAGTTTTTAAACCAACAACACGAAACAACATCGGATAAAAAATTCATCGATGTCTAGGCTAACTTATTAGAGTTGATATACTAGTAGGTTTCGTTGATCATGCTAAGACACAGGCTGTTATTATGTAATTGAAAATTTATTATGTTACAAGTTATATCACCATCAAAGGGAACTAGGTTCTAAACTTAACAGTCTCAAACACTAACAGTGCATTCAGAATGTAAAAAATTGTACTAAATAAGAAGTTTAAAAATAAGTTTCGAAAGTTTTATGAATTGTAGACAAGTTTTGGAAAGTTTCTTTATTTAGATTAATGATGAAGTAGACAAGTGAAAAACTGTGTTGTTGATTAAAGTATACCATGGATGCTAACCATGAACCCTCGGAATTACCAGTCTGGGTACGTATCTACTATTCCAAAACCGTATCTCACTCAACAAAAAGAACATACTAAGAACATTGGATGAACTCATAAATTTTGGCCAGGAACATAGTTAAAATTGATTGTTTGAAAATCCTATAATGCAGCATTAAACTTCTAAAGATCTTTTCAATGGTGGGCCGGTCATGGCCAGGTGGTTAAGGCGCTCGACTCGTAATCTGTTCAGACGACTGGCGCAAAGGCACATAAAATTGTCTACCCACAGTCGTTCTTAATTTTGAAATGTTACACCAGAAGAGAAACATCTAATCAACAACACGTACTGCTAACTCATGGATTACTCTTATAGTGTTTATCCTTGGTCCCAGAGTGCAGAGCGAATAACTGGACGCTAACCATAAATCCTCGGAATTACCAGTCCGGGTACGTATCTACTAACTAACGACCGTATCTCACTCAAAAAAGAGAACATACTAACAACATTGAATGAACTCATCAATTTTTGGCATAAAGCATATAGAAAACCCTGGATGTAATTAGTAAAATTAATCGCAATATAGAAAGATTTGTTTTTCTTTACTTTTTATGTGTTATTCTTGCAAGCCTCAATTTTGATGTTTTAATATAGTTATATGCTAGAGAGAGCAGCTAACGTATTAATAACGATAGGTTTTGAAAGTTTATAAAAATAGTCCTAGAATGTTTATGACTGTTAATGACGGAAAAATGTGAAATATCCAGAAGGGAAGATAGATATTAATTACGAAAATCAGTAAAGCATTGCGTCAACTTTCAATTCGTTCACTGATTGAGAAGCTAGTGAAATATTCATGTCAGTGATAGTTATCATGTATGTTCAGTTACTTAATTCACTAATCGTGAAAGTACATAAATAACATTATTTTTACCTTAGTCGTAGTACGAGTAAATTTTTGTTAAAAGTGAAAACATTATTTACTTAAGCCTACAACTGTTTACAAATGCTAGTATCTTGTAGAAAACGCTAAGGAAGAAATAACTAATTGGTTATCTTTATGTGGTATGGAATTCACTTTATTTTCATGAAATTATTTATTGTTCTTGGATAAAATTGTTTTGTTATTGAAAGTGGATAAACATCTGACCGAACATTCCAAAGTGATTGAAACATTGAGCATCGTACTTACTGTTTTTGTCTTCTCCTAAACAAACTATTATTTTGAAGTCGAAAAGAAATATGAGAAAAAGCAAATCATGCCCATCTAGTTTCAGAATTGAGATTATTCTGTTGAAAGTTAAATAGAATATATGATAAGCTTGAACTTTCGAGAGACCCACATTAAGTAAATATAGAAGATTTATCACAATTAATAAAACAATCAAACGAAAATCAAGAAAAATAAAGAGACTGAAAATGAAAAGAACAAGATAGTATTTTAACGGAACTTAAAAGAAAGATGGGAAATTAAAAAAATTAAGAAGAAAAATAGATCTGATTAAAAATACGACTTTTGAACAATTGGAGAAGTGCAGAGGGATTACAACAATAACATTGCAAAAGTACAGCAGTACATCAACAAAGTCGGTAAAGACTGTAATGACAAAAGTGAAGGTGTACATACTCGTACATAAAGAGCTCACTGAAGAAGAAAAGAACAATAACAGAAGAGAACATTTGGAAAACTAAATGGTGAGTGCAAAGATTAAACCAACCATTCTTCTTTCTACAACTGCCCGAGGACTCTAAACTTAAAACACCATAAACTACAAAATATGGAATATTCTTTACCCATTATTACAATTGCTATATCATCTATTCTTCAGTTGATGACAAATCTAGAATCCATTAAAGTTGCAGGTAAATTATTAGAGGCGCCATCTCGAAGTTACAAGAATATTAGATCCTCTAGTGTTGAAACATCAACTCCTCCTATCGAAGGTCTGGAAGAAATGAAAGAAATAATCAGATAACTAGTTACAGAGTGGAGGAAGTAAACCACAAGAAAACGTAAATCTTAAGATAACTTGAAAGGGCGTGTTGCAACAAACTGAAGATTAAACCTTATAAGGCAGGGGTTCCCAACCTTTTGGCACTCGCGACATGAAATAAAATTAATGTTATCCCAAGCTACTTCTAACAAGGCTACGCGACTCCCCTGTCAAGGGTTCGCGACCCCCTTGGGGGTCGCGACCCACCGGTTGGGAACCCCTGTTCTAAGGAATAACAACTCCTCTTAAAGGATACTAGAAAGAAGGAAATGTTATAATTGTGGAAAAGTTATTACACATGGAATTGTAAGGAATCAACAGTTGTCATTAAACCTAGAATACTATACCCAAAGGATGACTCGTTGCTCGACCAGATCATAGGAACAACAAAAATTTAACCAGACATAAAAATCAGGAACTAGTTTGATTTATAGGACAAAACTCAGCTGGAAATACTTTAACTATCTCAAATAATATGAGAAGCTCATTATATATGAGGAAGTTTTACATAAGTCCATAGGCTTATTAATGGAAATAAAAACTTGTAGTATGTTATCGACAATCGTTGGTCCTACAGTCAATGTTCACTCTAATTTTTCCAATATATATGCAGAATGAATTTTTCCATGTGCACCAGTATCAATGTAATGTGCGG
The DNA here is from genome assembly GCF_004210375.1 of Tachypleus tridentatus. Lineage (NCBI taxonomy): Eukaryota > Metazoa > Arthropoda > Merostomata > Xiphosura > Limulidae > Tachypleus > Tachypleus tridentatus. Next base: position 116,188,190 of record NC_134833.1, on the reverse strand, counting down.
ACATGTACTATCAGTTGTTGTTGTTTTTTTAATGCAGGTGGAAGTATTTTTATACCATCTACTCAATTGGATCATTAGGTCCCTTAGCAGCGCTACCAGTTGGTTATTTGGGCTTTAGACCTATCAACTGCTAGGATCATTAATGCTGTCAACGTGTTAAGCCTCACAACTTCTATTGAAGATGTACGTGGCACTTGATTGATTGTTGTGCGGTCGCGCAGCGTAGAAGAAATACTAGGTATAATTACAACAGTTTGGCCCAACTTAATAATAAAAGAGGAAAAACTACCTCCAGGAATTAAGAAGATGTAAACATCAGGTGGAGATACAGTTTCAGTAAATGGGAAAATGGAAGTTACCCGTATTATAGGATGGCCTCTCTATACTTCATAATTTATAGGTTATTAAAATCTAAGAAGTCTGCATACTGGTAACGGATTCCATGCAGAGACATGGAATGCGAAACTAGACTAGCTTTAGTTTTTTCGTAGTCAATAATCAGAAAATCGCTCTGCGCTACATGGCAATTGTTACACCAGAGACTGAATTTCAAGTGACAATAGGGAGAATGGTCATAATATCACCAAGAAGTAAAAAAAAAAAATACAAATAGCAGGATTAACTAGCGATAAACGTACGTCTAGTGACAAGGGTATAGTGGAACTAAATATTCTAGTATATCCTGATAGCTAAAATAGTTCTCGTGAACCTAAAGAATAAAGACGTCCTACCCGACTTGTCTTGCAAAACATTTAAATCAGTTTTTAATAAAATGAAGAGTTGGTATGATGTTCATATTTATAAAACTGGATTTTATCAAGGGGACATGGTATGGCTGGACAGTTCTTATCACAAGAAAGGATGGACTCTCGAAGTTACGTAAGCTCATATGTTGAACTGGAAAGATTCAATGATGTGGTTTAGGATAGATATTCAGAAAGACAGAATGTCCGAAGGTCACACAGTTTAGTTACGTTAGGAATATTTTCAGCAAGGGAATGACCAACTGGATAACGTCAGAAAAGAATTTTCTTGCATAAAGCCCAGAGCTCCTGTTGACCACCTACCTATGAAAAAAAAGTGACAGGAGAATCAGTGGCAAAAGGGGAAAAAGAAGGCAACCCAATCTGTATTTCATGAGTCTCAGGAAAGAAAACCACAAAAAAGACTCGGTTAATGAACAAATTAGTGTACAGTTTTATTTGTATGTGAGGACTGATCAAGGGATTCACAATCTAGGAAGGTTGCAGTGCTTTTTGACTAAAGTGTTTCACATTAGTTATTACACAGAGCTGTTGTAAACTAAATTTTCAGTGTTTTAATTCATCTATGTGCTAGGGGTAATACCAACATTGTGACAACACTATATTTAGAAAACTTATAAAAATAATTTTATCATAGTTAGAATGTTCGTGAATGTTAATGACTGAAAAACCTTTATAAAATATCTAGAAACAAGAGTACATTCTATACACGAGAATCAGTTAAGCATTGAGCCATTTTGCAATTGTTCAGTGAGTGAGAAGCTAGTGAAATATTCACAGCAGTGTTGGTTATTGCTTACATTTAGTTAGTCAATCGATTAACCGTTGACTGGTACATATAGGTCCATTTGTATGTTTGTCGTAGTACCATCACAAGGTAAATTTCTCTTGAAAGTAGCAATGTTATTTCGTGGACTTAGGCCTACAACTACGTCCAAATAATATTAATCTCTAATAAACGTTAAGGAAGAAATAGACTAATTTGTTATCGTTACTTGGATTGAACTTACATTACTTTCACCTGCATAGAAATGATAGAAAATGTTTCAAAATTATTATAGGAATCATGTAACAAACAAAGTAATGTACTTATAAGCAATTTGGAACATAAATAGTTTACAAAATGTGTTTTCAAATATGTACTTTAGTTAAATGTAATTTCTAATTTAAGTTAACTAGGTTTAAAAGTAACATACATATACTAGCCGACGTATCCGTTCTATGTAAGGAGGCACAGGGGACACTGGAGAGTGACAGTCCTAGGTCTCTACAGGTAATCCTAAGGGTTCGTGCTATGTTTGGGTAAAAATCTAGAGAAAAGAAAAGTAGACAAGGAGAAAGGTTTTCGAAGAGTGACTTAGTGAGTTTGAACAAAGTGTTGAACACTATATCACTTTCTTTGGTATTCCGAGAATGCCTTCGAAATTTGACAGAGATTAATACGATAAAACAAGGGTGCCTTAAGGGCAAATTCCAAGTTTTCTTGAGATAGATCTAAATGGTAGGCATGACAGGTAGACAGACTATTTTGCTTTGTATTTATAGATACCAATAGCATACCCATTCGACACACGAAGAAGACATAGGTTCTTCTGGAGTGGCATGGGTGAAAGAATTGATCAGGGTCCTAAGGGTATGTGCTAGATCTAGTGATAAACAATAAAGTGACTCGTTAGGTATACGAGAACACACACACACAAACGTTGTCAAATAATGATTTAATTATAAGATCAATACTGTCACTTGAAACTATTTTGTATTCTATCAAGATGGAGTGTCAGAAATAATGATGAGTGTTTGGAATTTATAACTAAAGTTATCAACAGTCATAGCATTTTTCTTTCAGTTTGTTTTTACCGTCTAGTTATCTATTTAATAATCATTAATAGCCAACCTGCGCAAAATTCATCAACTTTATAATAACTGTGAATATTTTCGTTGTATTTATTTTCTCCTTCTGTTTGAAAAAGATTCAGGAGACTTATATAATTTAAATAAAAATCTATCGTATAATTGATAATTCCAAATATAAATAAATAAAATGAAATAAACAAAACCACTTAAAATCTTGAACATATATTTTGTTTTTCTGTATGTATTTTTCTTATACTAAAGCCAGAGTTGACTATTTACTTGGTTTATCAAGGAGAATCGAACTCCCCTGATTGTAGCGTTAGAAATCCGTACACTTACCACTATACCAGCAGGGAATATCTTCTTTCTCTGAATAACCAAACGTACAGAATATTTCAGCGAGTTCGATGACATAAAAGTCAAATTTATTTATTATGCCATTCTAGAATGAAATATTATATCAAATCTGATAGCTGTCCTTGTTCTATATATATATATATATATAATATTAAAGTTGAAGTTCTGTAAACATTTTCTTAATTTCACAAGCATAGATTTCATTTGTGTTAAATATATTTTAGCAAGGTAGTAATTCTGTTCGTGGATTTCTTAATAATAAATTATTATATTCTTTAAACTCATAGAAGAATGCTTAAACCATACTTATTAATAAAATACAACTACTGCTTGTCATAGACCAAATATTATTGCAAGTATGGCATTGTGCTTATCTTGCTTGTTTTGCCATAATTTAATTCTAAGCTAATCAACAGATGGCGCTAAAATAACTTTTATCTTTCTCCTCCTTTAAAATTTTAAATAGTATTTACAACTATAATGACCTTATTTGTTTCTTTGTTATTGAGCACAAAGCTACACAATAGGCTATCTTTTCTGTGTCCACCATGAGTACCAAAACTCAATTTTTAGCGTTTCAAGCCATCTGGACTTGCCGCTGAACCACTGGAGAGCAATTTAATGAGTTATATATACATTTTGTATTTTCACTTACAATGCCACATTAGAAATATATAGACACATAAATACTGCAAGAAGGTTTAATGATAAATTTCCTAAGACGGCATAATACTACCCGTGGCCTGGATACTCAACTGCTATTGTACAAAGCATGTTCTTGAGTAGGATTGTACAGGTGCCCAGCAGAGTTGGAAGAACCAGAGGTAGGGGAGTTAGTTTATAAATTCAACGTTGTCATTCGCGCGTCCGCATTTTATATCATGTATATTTTAGGAGGTTTTACATTTGAGGTGTACAAGTGCTACAGTTCCTAGAGGTTTTACTCACTATTTCCCATATAATTACGATTACAGGCATCGCATGCATTTTTTCCCATCACCTCCAAGTAACATTTCCTTCCTCCGTTATGTCTGCCGTAATAATTCTCCACTTGATGCGGGCTACAATGTGTTGTACAATCTTTAAAAGTAACTAATGAATATACAGACAAAGATGTTATACAAGTTGATATCTGAATATTGAAAAAATTACTCTAAGATGTTGATATCAACAGTACTAAAAAGACACGCACCCATAGGTTTACTGATCACAAACGGTACTAGGTCCTGTGGAATACATTAAAATGTACTTCACAGACAGATTCCTGCTTTTAGACTATTATTTGATAAGGGTGTTGTTATCATTTTAAATATTTACAGCAAATCATAAAAAAATTCCAGAGTTTTGGGCCTCAAACCAAGCAAAACGTTACCGAACGTGTTTTCAAGGTTATGTACAGTTTGCATATCTTAGTCTTTACAAAGTATTCACATTTATAAAGAAATCTTTGTTACTAACCGTTCACATATGGCCTCATTAGACGCAGTAAAGTCATCCAAAATCGTTAAAAATATAGCTTCCAATCCTGTTTTTGAAGTTGTCAAGTGAGCGTTATGATACTCTGACATCATTTTCAGTAAACGCCTGAATGCCTTTTATACATTGTTTGGTTTTGTTTGTTTGAAATTAAGCACGAAGCTATATAGTGAACTATCTGTGCTTTGCACATCACGGCTATCGAAACATGGTTTAAACTGGTATTAGTCCGCGGGCATACCGTTTTGCTGTTGAGGGGTGTGTTGAATGGCATCATGTACAGAAAGTAACTTGTGACTGATTAGTTCAACTATTTCAGGTATCGATTTTTCCATATTTCGAGTAGCTCATAATCTTTCCACGCTCGGATTTGCTTAACTAGAAGTGTTTTAGAACCTTGCATACGTATGATGCTACTAACTTACTTATCTATCGTATAGATATGTATATTTAATTGTTAGGTAGATCATAAGGTTTAAATGGAGTATTCGGACGTTTCCAGCGGGACAGTACATTTATCACTACACTTTGTACATATAAATATTAGCTTCTGCTAGGTTTTTGTCAAATAGCATAAAAAAAAGGTGTGGAACGAGGGGCGTAGATCCTGGGGGATGGAGGTATACATCCCCTCTTCATTTTAGGTGGGGGGTATGGTGCATACAATCATCTTCCCCTACAGTTTGGTCTGTTGAATTGTTTTACTGCATCATAGGCCTACAAATTGTGTGTTTGTTCTTGTGATTCTCGTGTTCTTACCAATTGAATTACATAATTAGGCCTAGATGTAGGCTTTTTTCAGTAGCCGAAATGTACATCTTTAATATAGGCGTGCTTCTAAGTTTTTCGATTTAAGCGATAGTTCGTAAGTGTTAGTCAGTAGGCCTAAGTATACATGCAAGGCTTGCAAGCACTATCACAGAATCTATCTACATCTTATACGTAGTGTAAGATTAAGTAAAATTTTCATCATAACAGATTGAACAGAGGATGAAATTCGAAAATATTACTCCCAAGCGTAAACTCCTGTGATCTAGATCTGGCAGGCCATTTGTAGCTTGTAGCTGCATCAATCTTATGTGTATATTGTGCAGTTTTCCTGCGCCATTTGTTCTTCTGCATGTCTATCCGGTTTTATTGTCGAACGCCTTACTCTCCTTAGCTGCCGAAGCGCTGACCATAGTGTACGTTTAGTGTACAGTTAACAACAGGTTCGGGTCGCTCGGATCCAGACGCGCCCTACATCACCCCCCTCCACTCCCTTTAGTCTTAGCCTCGATTTTACAACAGGGCTGATTAATCCGTGAAATTTCAGATTATTACCACCATGTAATAAAGTGCTGGTGCTTTATGGTAAAAGAACAATATATTATCTTATCATGGATAGTAAAAATATTGTATTTTCTTGTATAATTAGAACACAAAAGGAGCCATTTCAACGGCCTGAAGCCTCTACTCGAATCATATTGCTAGTTTTTGTTTAGGTGTTTTTATTTAATAGACGTGCTTATAGACATTATATCACAACGTGTTTGTCTTTTGATGAGCTTTAACAGGAATATAATATATTTGTGATTGTTTAAGTATTTTTCGAGAAACATGCAATTACTTGTGTTGTAACTAGCACACATTATTGTCCCAGCGATGGCCAGGCGGTCAGTCGGCTCGGTAGTCACTGTGAGGTTCGCGCGTTCAACTTAAATACATTGTACAGCTCAGTCCTACTTCCATTTTGTTCTATCTTCGTTCGTTGTGCGTCAGAGTTTTTCAATAAATATTGTATTTTAGCCTGTTGAGTAATCTGAGACACAGATTCCAATTATGACAAGCAAGCGTCTGAAACTTTCCGATATCAGACAATTCTGCAAGCCAGTTACTAGTACTACAAGTGACAATGCAGATGCAGATAATACAACAACCTCAAACAAAGGAATAGAAACTTGTCATACAGATAAAATACCACGTTCATCAGAAGACGAGTCTGAAAATGTTTGTGCGACTATTGCACGTCATGAGCCACCAGATAGTTGTGAAACAAGTTTGAGCAGTAATGAAAAATCTGACACTCCACAGATACAGTGTGGAAAGCCATATCATCTAGATGCACAACTAATACCACGATGGAAAGCAAAATCTCAAAATATCAACTTCCAGGGCAAGTAGTTTGATGAGTTCCCATGGTTGCACTTCGACAATCAGACTCAAAAAGTCATATGTTTTCATTGTGCCAAGGCGGAAAATAGAGGCCTTTTTACAGGGAAATTGGAGAGGCCAGTGGAGTATACCTTCATATCCACCGGTTTTTGCAACTGAAAAAAGGCAAAACAGAAATTCAACGAACACCAATCCTCCTCTCAGCACAGATTCTCTATATCTCCAGAAGGTTCACTTGATGTAACTCCAGTGACTGTCCAGCTACATGATGGAAAAAAGAAGCAGCAGGAAGAATGCAAAAGAAGTCTAGCCAAAATATTCAGAAGTTTACGTTTCTTACTGCGTCAAGGTTTAGCATTACGTGGACATTCTGATACTGAGAGGAACTTCCTGCAGTTAATGAAGCTCCTGAAAGAGGGAGATTCTGAGTTGACGGCCTACTTGTCAAAGAAAACCACATTCACATCACCCCAGGCTCAGAATGAAATAATGGAGATGTTCAGCCATCAAATACTGAGGAACATAACACACGAAGTGCAGCAAAGTAAAATCTTTGCATTAATGGTTGATAGCACTCAAGATGTTACAGGTGCCGAACAGGAAGCAATATGTGTACGATACGTAGATAAGAACCTTGACGTCCATGAGACATTTCTTGGTTTGTACAGTGTTTCCAATACAACTGGTGAAACAATATCCTCGACTATACTTGATGTACTGATTAGACTCAATTTACCACTGTCAGGATTAAGAGCACAGACTTATGATGGAGCCGCTAACGTGAATGATGCGTACAGTGGATGCCAGGCAAAAATAAAAGAGAAGCAATCGTCAGCTTTGTTTTTTCACTGCGGAGCACGCAAGGCTAATTTAATAATGCAACATGCAGTTGAAGCTTGTGAATGTGTTCGAGATTCTATTCAGTGGGTACATGAACTTGGTGTCTTGCTTCAGAGGTCAAACCAATACAAGACAATCTTTGAAAATATTGTATCGTCAAACAGCCACAATGGTTCAGTTAAATACATCCACCCACTGTGTCCAACACGCTGGTTGTGCTGCCTATCGGCAATTACATATGCTAATGATCACTACAGTGACATTGTTGATTCTTTGTCTGAATCAGCAAATAAAAAATCAGATGTAGCAGTGAAAGTAGAGGCCTGCTGGACAGATTTGACAAAGGAAAAACAGTTTTAGTCTTGTTGATGGCTCAGCATCCATCAGCTGCATTAGAGGAACTAAACCGTGCATTCCAAGCAAAATCAGCGACAGTATCTGGTATGATTGAAGCATCTGCAATGACAGTTGAGCAACTGCGGTATTGCGAACAGAGGAAAATTACAACAAGATATTTGATTAAGCTGAAAAAAAGGTAACTTCCCTAGATCTGGTGCCTATTGAACTACCACGCATTCGCAGATCACACAGAAGGATCACAGGTGATGGCTCAGCACACCATTCTGCAATAGCTAGAGATTATTAAAGAAGCCAATATTTTGAATTTGTACACAGTCATAGAACATGTGACCACTAGATTCAATGCAGACACCAATGACTTGAGGCAATATCTGGCACTTGAGAACACGATAACATCTGGCAAGATTCACAACTCGGTTATAAACTTCTATCCAGAAATCTCTGCACAATGGCTCGAGTTTCAGTTGCTCATGTTCAAACGAACAATAAAAGCAGTATCTCTGAAAGGTGCGAAGGATGCTTACAGTAAAATGCATGAAACAAGCCAGCAGATGTTTAGTGAAATGTTTCTTCTCATGAAAATTTTGCTTGTATGTCCAGTATCCAGCTGCGAATGTGAACGCAGCTTTTCTGCATTAAGACGGTTGAAGACGTGGTTAAAGTTAACCATGCCTCAGTGCCGCCTCAACCATGTGGCAGTTTGTCACACTCACAAAGATGAGGTCGACAAGATAAATATAGAAGAGCTTATGAAAGAATTCATAAACAGATAATCACAAAGGAGGTATATGTTTGGGAACATGTAGACTAGAGGACTAAATGAATCTTACTTCAATGAAAAGTATGAATAATTATGTGCTACATTGTATTGATGTGTAATTTTCAAGAGTTCGCAAAGACATTTTAATTATTTTTATCAAACAACATGAACAGTTTTTCAGTAGATATAAACTTATCAAGGGTAATTACTAATTCTATTAATATTTGAAAATGTAATTCATACAATGAAAGTTTTTAGTAACCTTATCAAGTATAATGGCCATCTTTTATACTGTGCAGTGTGCAGGAATAAATTCATGTGCCAGATAATTTGTGACATATTTGTCTTTATTCTATTAACATTTTGAAAACTGTTCACAACACCTCACTTATACAAACCTACATGGAAACCTTGAAGTATCGTGGCAACAAAATTACTCTGTGACTGCATGTTTACAGCTTTGAGGTTCACGTAATCAGAGATTATCAATTTGCAAATTGAACAGTCCACATGAGTGGTTGCAAAAAATCATCAACCCCATCGGGTGTAAAAAATCTACGCCCCTGTATGCAACATTTTTTCTGATACTGTTTCTATTGAATTTATATAAATGAAATAGATATTAAGATTCATTCTTACGAGGAATTTATAATAATTTCCAATAATTACTAGTATTTATTTTAAACACGTAATTTAATATAACTGAAATAAAGGTGACGTCACAGTTATTATGTCAAGTGACGTGTAATGTAAGTTACTGTGTCTGTATTATTTTGTGAAAGCAGGTTTAAACTGTAATAATCTATAAAACTGAAATCTTAGTTTTTTGTTTCTACAAGCTTTATTATTTTTCGTAATTAGAACAAACAGATGTAAAATAATCAGTTAGGTATGAGAATAAAGTAAACAGGCGGATTTAGTTGTAGAAGAAGTACTAACATTGCTGATTGTACAGCATCGTTATATACGTAGTACAAACGTAACCAATTACTATTAGATAGATAGATAATAATATCACTAATAACAATTTTAGATAGTGAATAATCTGTTTCAGAACATGAGTATGAATTTTGTTAAGTTACTGAATCTTGGAGTTTTAGTCAGCCTTTTATGAACGTAGATATATGTAAATTGTAATTGATTTCAATTTTAAGTCTTTTTATTCTTAATAAGTTTCAGTAGGGTAAAAATGTATCAATTTACAGTTATTACATTTTCAATATTACACTATTATTATACATTTTCTTATGTATTTATTACTGTGAAGTGAAAAATACTGTCTGGCTCAAAGTTTTAAGAATGTAAAAATGTATTAATGTTTAAGAAGGAAGTTAAAGATAATGAAAGAAAAGGTGGCAGTATAAAAATATAATTGTATTTGATAGTTAGATTAACCATTACATTATCACATCAGATGAACTATATGTAACTTCTTGTTGGATTGTCTTTAAAACTGTGAATAGAAAACAAAAATCATTAAAGCAAAGTTTTTATATCCCCCACTTTTTTATATGTATGTGGTTAGGATGTCTGTGCAGATAGCTTTGAAGTTGTAATTATTACTAGGATTAGTAATATGCTGGTTTTTACCAGAACCCTACATAAATAGATTAAACAGTAGTAAACACATGCAAATGTTAAAAGAGTAATAGCCATTTTGTCTCTAAAGCCATCCAAGCAGGGCTGTTGCTAAAGGTAGGGCAGATAAGATTTTAAGTTGTATCTACAGAAATATTGAATATGAGTCTAAAAAAGTTATAATTTCATTGTACAGGTTGGGCCATATTTAGAATATTGTGTTCATTCTTGGGCTCCTTATCTTAGGAAAGACATCACTTGTTGGAAATGGTACAGAGAAGGGTTACTAGAATGGTACCTGGGATGGAGGGATTATCATAGAAGAAGAGGCTGAAATATCTCAAATGACTTTCTTTTGAAAAAACAAAGTTAGGGAGGGGTATGTTGGAGGTGTTTAAGTTCATAAAGGGAGTTGATAGTGTTGATGCAACATCTTTTTTCATATTTAACAGTAAGAATAGTAGGACTAAGGGACACAAGTATGAATTCTGGCAGGGTAGGAGTCATTTTCAGCTAAGAGTTATTTTTCTTAATTGATGGTTAGCTTTGGAGTGGGTTGCCTTCAGATGTTGTAAGGGTAGTAAATTTATGCAAGCTTAAGAAAATGTTTGATAAGTATATAATTGATAAGGTTAGATTTTTTTTTTTTTTTCAATTTAGTTTAAATGATGGAACAGCCATCATGGAACAGTAGGTCCCATGTTGTCCTTAAACCTAATGTTATCCTTAAGGAAAGGTTTCCATAAAACTCGCTTTCATTTATGAACATAATAAAGAGCGATGGTACAAAAGGATGATAATTAGTCTAAATGTTAGAGTAAATTAGATGTAGCCCTTCGTGTTTTTGTATTCATTCAGAATAGCTTTAAAATAATTCAAAAATAATAGTTCTTAACATTCCAGGAAGTTTTAACTTATTTGAATAATTAATGTAGGGTAAAGTATTTGTTTTGAAATAGTAATACCCGGAAAAACCATGTGTTATATATATTTTTTGTTCCACTTCCAGTATTGATACTGTCATGGATAATCCTGGATCAGTGCCAACAAAAAATTGTAAGCATTTGTTATATATTTATTTTTAAAAAAAAAGTGTGTGAATGTATAAGAAAGTTTATTTTTAAATGAGAGAATTTATCACAGGCATCAATATCTCTGCCTACGACACTAAATTATTTATTACTGATGTAGTGAAAAACCTTAAATCCAAACTTAATTGTATTTCTTAGGTTGTTTAAATCCATTAATTTATTACACATTTTTAAATGAATAATAAGATTTTGTTTGATTATGGAAAACCAAATAAAAAAGGAAAATGAATCTAAAGGATAATGATGGCATAATTATTTGAAGACTATTAAATTATTCAAATGCAAAATTTTCTTTTTTTTAGTTTTTACCAAAGATGATTTAAACAATATTTCAGATACTAGGAAGTTATTGGGAGGAAATGCAATAGATTTACATAACAATAATAATAATAAAGAAACTGTTGCTTAAGAACTGGAAAGTTTAAAACAAAATAAAGCTCCTATCCAAAATATTGTTTTTCTATAATATTAAAAACATGTTAAAAATTGCACAAGTAAGCCTTTTAATAAAAGTTTTTGTTAGTTTTTGAGGTTCCAGAAGACTGTAAGCTGGATAATATTACATCTAATTTTAATTAAAATGGAGGTGACAAGTGTTGCACAAATAAATATAGACAAATTAATCTTACTTCTGTGATGGTAAAAGTTTGAGTGAATGATTAAAGATTTAAAAGACCACCTAATGAAGTTTATAAATTTATTTTGTAGCATTGTTTTGCATAGGGTTAAATCTTCTTATGTAATTTATTGCTTTCTTCAGATATTATGCTTATGTTGAATATGGATTTTTGTTCAATAACCAATACTTATACTAAAGAAATATCAGCAAATTCAAGTTACTCTAAACTCACTGAGATCTAAGATTGGTACATATATCAGTTTTACACCTGGTGTGGTGGAATGCAAATAAAAGCATTATTTTGTCTGTGTTAAAATTTGCCCATAAATACCTGAACCCATCATTAAACGTGGTACTAAGTAAGCACCTTTATATTTTCGGGTGAGACACCACTGGATCAAGCAGGAGTAGGCTCGTACCAGTACACACTGAGTGATTCCTGTTTGTCATGATAACCTCAAACAACTTCTTCAACTGTTGAAAGTAAATTCTTTCACCTTAAGGAAAAAATCGATGCATTTTATTGAAAAAATAAAGATCTGAATTGCACTTTCTAGACAACATTTCCTTTTGTTTCTTTGCACTAAGTCAATCTTATGAGCATGTTTAAAATAATTTATTTCAACAAAAAAAATAAAATTTGTTGGTTTTTTTTCTCCTCCCATATGCTACTGACCTTACAAACCATGTAGATACAATGAAGATAAATTAGTTAAGTATTGGCCAATGTCTTCTGATTGTCAATTAATTCCATTGTTTAGACAAAATATCTGATACAGCCAATACAAATATATTGGTGTGTCTTTAATGATCCTAAGGCTTTTAAGAAAGTTTCACGTAATAATAGGAAAGAAAATTATCCTAAATTTAGCTCAATGAATTAAGTGTTGTTGGAGGAGAGGAAACCAAGTTTTGTAATAAATAGAGTTCAGTGAAGCTGAGTTGTAAATGGAATGCCTCTGTGCTGGAACCTCTTCTCTTTCTGATGTACATTAATGATATTGATAAGAGAGTGGCCAGAAAATTTATCAAGCTTGCTGATGATATTAGTGTTGGGTGTAATTGTCATTGAGAATGCTGCTTTTGTTTTACAAAGGGACTTGGACCATTTAATAAATTATGCAAATAAATTGCTGGTAACATTTAATAATGCTGAGTGCAGGGTGGAACATATGAGTTACATTAGCTTATACTGTATCTACCACCTTAATGGAAAACAAGTCAATAGTGTTATGGAAACATAGGAAGAATTTTTGTGTTTTGGTTAACCAGTTTCTTAAGCCTATAAAACAGTATATTGCCAATATGAGAGCAACTACGATTTTTGGGTTTTACCTCTGAGAGTATTATGTACAAGTCAAAGGAGTTTATTGTTAGTTTTTTCCAGATTTTCATGTTTTTTAGCATTTTCAGTGAATTGAATGGAATATTTTAAATTGTTCAAAATGGACTTGACATTTAAAATTATTTTATTTACTGTTGAAAGTTAATGTATTCTGTGGGTTCTTAGAAACACAGAATACTGTAGATGTTTTTAACATTATTATGATGTCATGAGAGAAAGTCACTAAGAGTTACTGTTAATTTTTAGTATATAGAGAACAGAACCCGTATCAGTTCTAGTTATAAAGATATCCAAAAAAGTAAGAAAACAAGTTCACTTCCTATTCAACTTTATGGTGTCATGAAGATTAAGTGTTTTGGAAAAGTTTTGAAATTTACTTGTGTAGTTTCATTTGTCTTTTCTTGTTTTCAGTTCTATATCTATTCTAGTTTAGCTTCAGAATTCTCAGAATTTTGTTTTTCCTTTACTTCAGAAAGAATTTTAGTTTTAGATTTCTTGCGATGATTTCTCTCTTCCCTTCATTTTGTTCACAGATTTAATCATATTATCTGTATCTCTATATGAATTCCATTTTATACATAACTTGTAGGAACATAGCTGGTTAAACTGATAAAATCTATTGTATTGAAAAAGACAAAAAACTTATTTTAAGTACATCTTGCATTCCTGTGCAAAGTTTATCTAGTTTGTTTTGTTCAAATGAAATAGCTCATGATATTTAGTTAATTGTTCATCATTTGTATAATATATATAATTTTATGCAACTTTTACTCTGAAATAAAATTAAATGTACAACTTTTTTACATAGTTCGTCATCAAGGTGGACGACGGTCAAGACAACAGAAACAACCTATTCCACCACAATATGGCTATGGGCAGGGTCCTCAGTTCTATGAGGACACCACAAATATATACCCCAACCTACAGTTCCAGGGTGAACCCCCAGGGCCAGGTAAGGAAAATGATTGTTTTATGTAGTGATGTAATTTCTCTCCTGGCTCAACTGTTATCATCAGTTTATATAATCTAGTTTTTATTATCAAATTATGCAATAAAGTTTAGTTATTTTAGCTCTAGTATTATAAATGTTTAACATGTGAAAGCAAAATTTGATGCTGAAGTTTGTTTATCTAGTACTTGTGGCTCTTTTCTTTTTCAAATAGTGCTTAAATGAAAGGAAAGATATTATTTAGATTGAACTATTGATTCTTCTGAAAGCAACAGGATGGAACAATCAAGCATTTGGACAACCAAGTTTTCCTGGCCAACAAATTTTAGGTGATCCAATGGCTGCCATGGCAATGCAGTATGGTCAAACTCTTGCTGGACAAGGCAAAGTCATTGTAAATGAGAAGGTATGAATACAAATATATTGATTAAGTAAATAGTATAGGTGTTGGAATTTTGTGAATGATAAAATTGCCTTTTAAAGGGGAATTTGTTATTAACACTAAATTCAGTTATGTTGACATATTCAAAAATAGCTTTCACTGTTGTAGTTAATATATATGCATGTGTGTGTGTTTCATATTATAGAAAGGAGTGAAGAGTTTAATAGAAGTTTTCTGTATTACTGACTTAAATACTTAATTTTAAAATAGTTACTGAAAACCCTAAAACAATGTATATCTTGTATTTTACCTGTAGATGTGTTTATATGGTGTACAAAAGATATGACCTAAATCTCCTTGAACTATTTTTTTTATCAAAAAGTTCTGGTAAATACTATTGTCAAATAAGTAAAATTGTACAAAAAGAATTTAACTTGTGGAACATTCAACCTTTACATGAATTTAAACTTTGGAACTTGAAGGTTAGAATAAGACATGGACATGAATTATAAAAAATAATACAAGTAAAATACGAATTTATTTAAGGCAATTTATTCTAATCTTAAAAGACTAGCACAGACTGACTAAAACATTTGGCACATTTATAAATCTGATTCACTTTTAAATAATAAACTTAATTTTGATATGATGATGTTGAACTTGAGTGGATGAGCTTTTCAGTTTGGACATTAAGAAACATCTCTTAAATGTAATATGATCAGTCATCTGAAGTTATTTTCACTATCAGCTTGACAGTGCCAGAATGACACACAGTTTTAAAATTTTTGTAATGTTTAAAAAAATTTAGTGTTGCAAATTAGATCATTTGTTGTTTTTCTTAACCAATGAAATGTGTTATGATAAGAGATGTGTAGTAAAACAGTTCATTATTTTCTTGTTTTAGTTAGAAAAGTTTGTGTCTATGTCAAAACTAAAGTACTATTTTGCTGTGGATACAGCTTATGTGGTCAAGAAGTTAGGACTTCTTTTCTTCCCATTCACGCATTCAGTAAGTTTTTTTTTACTTTTTTTTCAGGACAAGTGATTGTCTTGTTATACATACTGACATTTTAAACTAAAACATAAGCATGAACGTAGATGTTTAAATATAAGATGTATAAGCCATAAGAGAGCTCAAAAATTTTTTAGAATTATTGGTATATGTACGGTCTTGAATAGAAATCAGTCAGTTTGTTTTTACTGTTATTTGGAAGAAGATATGAAAGTTTGTTTTTTATAGACAATAATTTAGAAGCAATAATTTTGATTTATTTTTATCACCAAATAATTAGTTACTGTTTTTTAAGAAAATTGTCACTCATAATAATACTTCTTTATTAAACAGTTGACAGTTCCAGAAATTTGTAATGTGAGTTAGGCATTCTGTTCCTTTAATAGTTCATCTGTACATTGAAACACAAATTTCTTCAAATACATCAGTTTCGTAATGTTTTTAGAATATACTTGTTTCCTGTCATACCCCTTAACTGAAGTCTTTTATTGTTGTCAACTAATTTATTGTCATACAAAGAAATAATTCTAATTAAAATTTGATTTTTTCTATTAATTTTTCTGAAAAGTTTTATATTTAAAATTAATACAAACTGAAGAAATATGATGTTACAAGTAATTTCATAATTTCATAAATATGCATTAATCATAGTTCAGTTTATTTTCTCATGTTGCTAATATTACAAAAAAAAGCAGAAATGTGCAATAAGGTATGTTTAATTCATCCTATATTATCATAAATATATTTTTCATTACACTATGACTGTATTGTGACTATTATCATTGGCTATATATTTATAATTTAATTAATTCTTCTGAATTTCTAGTATTTCTATGAAGGATTTTAAATTTGTTAAATTACTTATTTCCATTCAAATATATTTGTCTATGAAACATCACATACAATTTTTTATTTCACTATTTATAGGATTGGTCTGTGCATTATAATCAGGAGGAACCTGTTGCTCCACGATATGACATTAATGCTCCAGATCTGTACATACCCTGTATGTATGAATATATCCCTTTTCTTTTAGCTGTTTTCATAGAGGTTTGACTGATGTTATAAATTGTCCACATTTCACAAAGTTTAACATGATAGGTTAACAGGTTGTAACATTGTTCCAAAATGCTTTAAAGGAAGCATTTGTAAAAGCATGACTTTAAGAAAGTCATCACTTTTGAATATTTTTTCCCATGTATTAATGAGTGTGTACTAAACTCAGACAACAGTTAAAAAAATAAAGGAAGAAAGCAACATTCATGGTCTCAATATTTATTGGATCATCAGAAATAGTAGGATGCAGTATGAGAAAATTAAGTTATATTTTCAATTCCTTTAGTGTGTGTGTGTGTGTGCGTGTGTAGTACCAGTTTTATGTATATTATGAGAATGATAATCAAGCACATTCACTTAGGATGATGGGATGCTACTGATTAACGTCTCTTTAGTCAGTTTTTCAAAGAGATCTTTAAACTGGTTTTAAAACCAGTGTGCATATAAGGTATCATTAAAGTTGAAAATACTGTAAGAACTAATCAGTTGATGTGATTGTAAACTGTACAATGATGTGGTTCACTTACACATTCATATGTTTATGCAAGACAAATAATACTATATAGATGTTCAGTTTCCTAGAAAATGAAGATAATCAGATTTAAAATAGTATGAAAGGTTTTCTCATTAATAGGTTACTTTGAGTATATGCAGATTCCCAAGTCAAACCAGAAATATACACAAGTAGAAATTATCTTTTGGTACAAGTAAAACTTACAAAAAATCTAATAGACAGAATGAAATACTGAAAAAATTGAATAATTGTTGGCACGAATACTGTTTTAACACAGTAGAAATTGCAGATAAGACAATAATTAAATTGATAAAGTTGATACATATAAATGCCTTGTTTTTCTGACTCATTTTATTCTTTAACCATTTTGCAATGGGCTCAGTACAATAAACATAGGTTAAGTATTTATACTATAAGTTTTGATACAGTATGTGTACCTCTACAAAATTTGGTTGACTCTTAGTAAAAAGTACAAGTCTTTTGTACACAGAAAATCAGATTTTTTACTGACGTATTTTTACTAAACATTTTGTGAAAATATTGAGTCTGTTTCATTAGTCCAAGTACGAAGTTATTTCATGTTATGATTAAAAACTATTCATTGTTCCAAAAATCTCAAATATTTATGTAATCTCTAAAACCTCCTAAATATATTTCAGATGCTTATTTTCAGTAAAACTTTATATTTCATCTGTTATTTTTTGTACCATAACTGTATGGGGTCTGTTCAATTTGACTGACCTTGTAACCACCATAAAAAAATTAAAAAATAAATATAAATTATACTTTTTACATTCTAGAATTACTACAGATTATAACATAACTCACATGTTTAGACTAAATGGTTTAAGTCTCGTAACTGGAAACCAAACTTGACATAAATTTATGATGTAGTAGTTCAATAAAATTTTGAAAGCAAGTCAACAAACAAGATGGCATGGCCTTTGACCCATGACTTGTTGCAATAGGGTTAAACATTTGGAAAAATGCTAAGATTATATTTTAGTCTTTACCAAAAACATAAATAGGACCTTATACTTGTGTACATAGGGAAATTTAACCTGTATACTCAACTAATGTTTTCTCGTTTTTAAATGAAAATTATGAATTTATAAAATAAACTTGTTTTTATTAATTCCTTACAGCTATGGCCTTTGTAACATACATCCTTACTGCTGGTTACTTGTTGGGAACACAAAATAAGTAAGTTTTAATATTTTTATGAATCCAGTATGTTGTGTATAATATCAAAACTGATAAAACATGAATGCTTCTGGAGTAACCAACATCATTAAATATAACAATATATGTTGGTTCAATGAAACATGTACTGCATTTTCAACTATACTTCATCTATATATATAGACTTATGTAATTTGCTCAGGAGCAGAGCTTATCAAGCTTGCTAAGTAACAGTGCACAAAGCTAGGTGAACAATAACCAACAATGTGTTGTGTCCTTAGATGCTATAATGTAGTTCTCTGAAGTTGTTGAACTAAAGTCTTTTAAAAACATTATCAACATTTTGTAACATTTAGTAGCACCAACCAGCAAAGTAAAACAGAATTTCATTAGTAAATTATTTATGTAAAAGATTATTTTTGAAGATACAAGATTCAAATACACAATTTTCTTGAGATTTGTGAATAGTATACAAGAACTAAAGATATTAACTTCTATGTAACAGAATTAACTGTTTAATTATATTTCAAGATCCACAAGTTTTTTGGAAAAACTGATGATTATTCAGAATATTGTAGTAATTTCTGTAAAAAATAGCTTTTCCTTTTAACTTTGACCATAAAATAAGTTAGAGCATAATAAATTAACAATAAAGAATTATCTCTAGCTTGAGTATCAGTTTTACATACAAGAACCTTTTCAGGATTTAAATAATTTCAAAATAAGTTTGCTGTCTAATCTAGTAGCATGCCATCTACCAGATGGAGCTGTATACACCTTTTCAGAAGTGACTTTCTACAAAGTAGAAGGAAAAAAGGGTTTTCCAAAAAAGTGAAAGAATAGTTTATATATTGAATACATTTTTGTTTTGTTTTTCACAAAACTTTGAAACTTCCTTAATTTAACAAAAAGAAAGATAGTGTCAATATTTACTGGATAGTGCCCTCTTATTTAAAATAAATATGTAAATATTTGGACAGTTGAAGTTTTTCTGTGTGTCATTTTTTAAACATGTTTATTTCAGCAAAGAACAGCCTTTAAAAACAAAGCCCAAGTTTTTTTTTACAATATTGCTTTACAATGTACATTATTTCCTTTTTTTAACAATGTGTTATTTTCTAGTTTAATAACTTGTTCAACGTGTAAATTATACATCTTTAAAACATTAGCTTTTTTATTTTATTGGAAAAATAATTGTTCGTTGTTTTACTTGACATTATTATTTTCTCTTATGTTCATAAAAGATGCATTGTTTTTGTGTTAGAGTCAAATATGTGAGAAAAATAGCTTTCAATTCAATTTCCCAGATTTAGTCCAGAACAGTTAGGAATACATGCGAGCTCAGCATTAGTCTGGCTGGTTATTGAACTCTCTATTACTTTATTTGCTCTGTATGTTCTAAACATTGGAAATTCACTCAAGGTGTTGGACTTGACTGCTTTTTGCAGTTATAAGTATGTCTGGTAAGAAAATTTCTTTTACTCTTTTGTGGCAGCTTAGGTTTGATTGTTATGTTCTTAAAAATAGTTTTCAAGTTAAAATATATATAGTTTTATAACAGTGCATCTTGAATTAAAATCACATGCAGTTTCCTCAGCTATAAAATATTTTAGACATGATTTATTACTATCTAATAAAATTTTGCACCTACAATAGATGTGTCCTTGTGTAAAGATTGTTTCATTTTAATAGGCATCAATCTACTTTAGAAACTTTAAATTAAATGTTAAACTTTTATCCAATTCAGTTGTTAATTTTACTAAGGCTTGTAATTTATGTTTTTGAGCTTTATTTCTTTATGAAGTAGAAGAACTTGTAACAGTTAAGAGTTTTCTTATGTTTCAGCATTGTGAATGGGGTTAATATGAAAATATTGAAAACAAACCTGTATTAATCCTTCTTATAGTTCTTAAAACGTTGT
The DNA here is from genome assembly GCF_004210375.1 of Tachypleus tridentatus. Taxonomy (NCBI): domain Eukaryota; kingdom Metazoa; phylum Arthropoda; class Merostomata; order Xiphosura; family Limulidae; genus Tachypleus; species Tachypleus tridentatus. The sequence goes on along the minus strand of NC_134833.1, from coordinate 116,167,976 downwards.
TATATGTTCCACAGTCTAAAAACTAAACCTTTGATTTTGTTCAGATAAATCATAATATACAACAAATTTTAATACTTTATTAGGCAATAATATTTTAGTTTCCTATTTGAGAATTGTGAGTCCTCTACGTATGAAATTTTAATATCAGCATTCATGTTAACTGTGATATACTGATATTTTAACAACTCAGTGGATTCAGCAGACAGCCCATTGTGGCTTTCCTATAAGAAAACCCACCCCTTTAGGATAAAGAAAAATGCATTGTCAGACCTTTGAGCCTGAACATTTTTACACACCTAGATCTAGATTTTTGACAATACAAAAGTGATGGGAAAATAACATTGAAGTAAAAACTGTTTTATCTTCATGAAAACTGCACACCAACATAATGTCTTACATGCCTTGGTTATAACGAAGTGTCTATTTGAATTTGTGGGAGGAAAGGTAGTGGCACATTTGCTGTTATTAGACGTTATACTCTGCATACCAAAGAAGTGTCATCTAAATTAGCGTTAATGGTTTTATTCATTAAATGAAAAATAATTTTATACTCATGTAGTTTAAAATATGAATTTATTAATTTTTTTGCATTTTTTTAAAATTGAAATTTTAGATGTACAACTAATAGTAAATTCAATCATAACCTTGTTCAAATCATACAACATATTAAATAATGAACTCTGAAATTTACCATAAATGATAAGTTTAAGATAATTATAGAAAATAAATGTTATATCATTTCAATTAAATTTTATATAAAAGGTACATATTTTGTTCACAGAAAAATGATTTAAAAATTACTCTTAAGGTGTGTCACTGTACAGTTTTTTTCATTTTCAGCATGATTGCTGCTGTCCTTGCAAGTTTGGTTTTCAGTTCTCCTGGCTATTTTGCTGTTTTATGTTATTGTAGTTTGTCACTGGATTTCTTTTTGGTAAGTCTCACAAGCAATTTGGTTTTTCATTATATGTTTATCTTAGTGAAGTTGGCCATAAAGTTTTATATGTAAATATATCACATATAAACAGTTGTATGTGGTAAATTAACACTTCATTTTTGTTTAATCTTCAATCTTTTTTTATCACATGCTGTCTTCGTACCTTACTGTTGTTTCAATTTAAAAAAAATACATAAATTATTGAACTTCTCATTTTTCAGGTAAATTAAACTTTAGGTACACAGTTAATATTTTCATTATTTTTTTTTGTCATCTAGTTTAGTTCACTAACCATTTGTAGCAGAGCTGGGTAGAGTTTACCTACGTATACTGAGTTTGCAATACATGTTCTCTCTGTTAGTTGGTAAAAGAGAAGCCCAAGAGTTGATGGTGGGAGGTGATGAGTAGCTGCCTTCCCTCTAGTCTCACACTGCTAAATTTGGGATGGCTAGCACAGATAGAAAAATTTAAAAAACAAAATGTTCTCAACTTTATGGAAATTAAAGTTTGAAATTTGTTGGATGTATAAATTGTTATATAAAAATTCTTTTTAATACTCACAGCTTAAATACTTTATTAATGTAATCTTGAGTATATGACACACAATTAGTGATGTCAAGAAAACATACTTGTAGACAAATATATATATATGTAAAAACAGCTCATTTGGGTGAACATGGCGATGACCTAAGAAGGTCGAAACGTTGTTCGCTCCTCTACGTAAAATATTTTATCATCCCAAACAAGCCGTTTTTACATATATGACACACAATTGTTATTGAAATGATAAACATATGTAGTTTAACCCTATTGCTGTAGGTCACAGGTCCAAGGCCATTTCATCACATTTGTTGACCTGTGTTCAAAATTTTATTCAACTACTGTTTTATGAATTTTTTTTAAGTTTGTAGTCAAATTCTAAATTATAATTTAAATTTCAGTATTACAAATTGGTTAATTTCTTAATTTAAAAATAAATATTAAAAGAACACATAAATATGTTGAATGCAATACTGGTTCAAATTAAATGTTTGTGACGTCAAAATGCAAAGTCTAGTTTAATATGAATTAGGAACTCAAATTACCAATGTTAACAATCTAGAATATGAAATATGAACCTCATATATTTTCATTTGGATGAAATAAGACTTATGTAGTGAATCAAACACTGGCCTGTTCACTTGTTTCCATTTTTGGAATTGTTCCCTCATATACACTTACTTCAGTATGTGACAAGTGTATAATAAATCAACAGCTTAGAATGTTCCCCTTAGTAGTTTTCTCAGGCCTTTTAATGCGTCAGAAGCCATTTCATTCTTTCAAATCAAGATTTCAAGGAGGTAGGTTGTGTCTTTAGTCTACTCAAAATTTCATTCAAGTTTTAGATCTGAATACAGCTTAGTTACCAAATTTCATAAATTATATATAAATTATAGTGGAATTCTCTGATATCAATACAGTAACTTGTGACTTTATTGGTTATTTAACTGTATTTATTCTTTAAGAAGCAACTGTTAGCAGTAACTAAGTTCAAAAGTTGTTGCTACAAGAAATAATTGTATGCTTTACCTTCAAATATTGTTCTATATGTTAAGAAAATATGTTTAATAAGTTATTTCTAAATAGTAAGAATCTATATACACATTTATAAAGAAAAATAATTGAAATGTGACTATATTACAAAATACTAGTTCACTAAGACACAGCCAAGACAGGGAAGATTAAAGGTCAGTTTTATTTTACTGGTTATGTAACATGAATGTATGTGTACTGTGTCAATGAAAGTTGTGTAATGTCAGCCAGGCATGACTGGAAGGTCAAAATAATAAATATATATGAGACGTAAGCTATTTAGACTAAATGTTTGGGTTTCATCTTATAATCTGTAGCCATTCTAGGACAGAAAAAACATAATTTTATTTATTTGTACTTTTTGTATGATTTTATGAGGTTGGCCAAACTGACAGAACCTGCATAGTTAGGGTAGAGAAAATATAAAGTTTTAAAATGTATGTAGCAAGTTTTAGAGATTACACAAATAATATTTGCACTTAGACTAGTAATGAAACAGACTTGGTAGTTTCACAAACAAAACTTTGATAAAAATACGTCATTAAAAATCTGATCTTTTTGTGTACAAAATGCTTGTAAACTTTATTAATAGTCCACCAAATTTTGTGAATATATATTTACTGCATCACAAGTTACAATATAAACACTTAAGTTGTGCAAATGTGTATATGAAATCGTGTATATTATACAGTGTCTTCAAAGAGTTAAATCCAAACTAATAGAACAGTTTTTGATGGTGTTACAAATTTCTTAAACTGGTTTTAGTGTTTAGAAAAATTGTAAATTGTTTAAGGGGAGTATCATTATATGAAAAAAGCTTTTACTAATGTATGATAATTAAAAAACTATTATTATAAATACAAAAATTAGTTATTAAAATAAATCACTTACATTGATATAGACCACACCCTAGTATTTTATATTAATTCTCAAAACATTTCCTATTATACAATGAAATTACTTTTTCAGTGTGATCCTATCTTCTCTCATACAAGCTATCTTGATCTTCTTTCTGCCCTCCAAGAATTGCTAAAAAACATTCACACTCAGTACATCATTCTGTACACACAATTAATTTCATGCCATCTTTTAACATGTACATATCAGCTGACTCTTCTCCATCTGGAGTATTTTGCAAACTGTATTGGCACAGCTTCATTTTGGTGGCTATTTTTGCATATCACTACCATTTATGATTGTGTTTATTTGCCATTTAAGTATTTTTTTCAACAGTTTTCTTTTACTGTATTTGCATTCATTTTTTAACAAAGTATATTTTTTTGCATTTGATTCTTTTTACTGAATTATATGAGAACTGTGGTAGTACCTGTTGCAGTCAACAACATTACTGGTACAACTTTCCAGATACTGGGTTTGACTTCACCTGGAGAGGAAATTCAGTCCTTAACTTACAGGGAGTTAGCTATGTAATGTTCTTCTCCTTTGAACCTGACAATGTTGATGAGAAAAAATAAAATAAATTTGGATTATTTTCCCATCACATTCTTATTTTACTTTGTTACACTCTACATCTCTTCATGAGGTTTCACCTACACCATTTTTTACAGCTGGTTACTCAGGTCCTTGCTCAACACATATTCAGTTTTTGCGTATGTTTGAGACGATGGGAATTTTGATAGTTTTCTGCTTCTGTTGCCATGACTCCACATTATTTGTGTTGATGGAGTCTTGTTCTTCTCTTTCTTCCTGTTGCTTCCTGATTTCCCAGGGTATCATTAGTAAGATGTTTTTACTTTTACACTTCAAGGTTGGTTGAAATACCTATGGTAGGCATGGCTCAGATGCCCTTTGTGTAGCTTTGTCCTTTACACACAGGAGAATTAAGTATTTCATGTCATCTCTACTCTAACTTCAGTAAGTTAAATATTTGTGTTCTTTGTCACCTAAGTGAATTTAGATTTAATTTAAGTTATATAGTGATTACTACTTGTTTTCCAGGTAATTTTATTTGCTTTACATGTTCATTTTTATTACATACTTTGTATGCTAGACAGATTTCGATGTTTTATTAGTTCAAAGTTAATGAGGATTTTACTTGCACGGTATGTTTAGATAGTTTATACTTACATGCAGGATTCTTTTGCTACTTTATATTCTGTGTAAAAAATTCTTGCAGTAATCACTTTTTGTGAGATAATGATTTCAAATAGACATTTTTAATGGTCTCTTTCTCAGCTTCAGCCAGCAATTTTACTGCAGCCTTATGTCCCAAGGTTTCCTTGTTTTTTCTGCAAAGATAGGTGTTGTTACTGTCAACTTTTACCAAAATAACTCATTTCATTGTTGGCCCATTCTTTAGAAACTTTCATTCCTGCTTTTGTTTCCACTCCAGAAGTTCCAGTTTTATGACAAGGTGTACAGCTAAGTTTCTTATTTCTAATATTCAACTTGTCATACTTCCTGTACAAATGATTTGTTTAATTGGAAGTCTAGCAGCTAGACCAGTCACTGTCAGATAGCTTGTGGGCATTTGATGGACCAGGAACACAAGCTGTCACTGTTACATTTAATTCCTGTTTGTGGTTCACTTCCTCATTTATTCAAATTTTCTTATTTACAGAAGGTGAAGAGAAACTTATAATTCATTTCAGTTTTATGTTAAGAATGTTTTATCAAAATGCATTAAAAACAATATACACTACCAGTCCCAATAAAATCAAAGCACAGTAGAAGAGAAACTCAAACCCAATCAACTTGGCATCACAACTTTAACTGAGCATGTCAGTCCCAAACAACTTAAATCCACAACTCATGCATGCACATATTTTTGTCTTGGCTAAGAAGGTGTCATGCAGTTAATGACATCAGTAGTAATTATCCACTTTGTGACTTATTTTATTTGAATGAATATTCAATCCAGACCAGCATACCAGTTAACTCAGCTTGTGGTCACCTGTTTCCCAATCCCAAGTGGTCTCTTTGAACTCTATTGTGTCCACCCAAGCCAGGTCTCACTTGCTGTTGCCTAAATGAAACTTGTCAATCAAAGTGAGGCTACTACTGTACATTGACTGATGGTAGCCACATCTTGTAGGTGTTAAAATCAGATGACCATTGATGTTCCCTATTAATGCCATGCTAATCCTACCTGATGCTTCACACTTCATGCTGCATTGATGATCACACAATCACACAAATTGTGTGTTTTCACAAACTCTTAGTTTGGTGTCTCTTTGGTCTTCTTGTGAACAATATTTGTTCAAAGGGGAAGATTCACACATTCATTTACATTATTCTTTCAAGTTTTGTCACCTTTCGCTCTGTACGAAAAATGGTGCCAGTAAGTAGTACCTTTGCCCTGTATTTATCTATATTTATTATTCTATTTTATTGACCTTTTAGCCATCCTTGGCTAACATTACAGAAGTTGTAGTGATCAAGCATTAATTCACTCATTTCGCTATATCCAAGAATATAAAACTGGCCTTTGCAAAGTGACTTTTTTTTCTGTGTTTTAATGAATTAGTATTTTGTAAAATGCAGTCATGTTTCAGTCATAATAAATTATATATGTATATACATTTACTATTTAGAAATAATTTCTTAGACATATTTTTCCTAAAACATGGAGAAGTAAAAGTATAGCAAACAATTCCTCTTCTAGTTATGAACTTCGTACTTATTTGCTGCTTGCCATAGGTTGCTAAGCATTATTAAATTTTGCATGTAGTGGATGTGAAGTAAAATAATCTTTTTTAGGCTTATATATACATTTGGTACAACAAAGATCAAAATTACTCTATCAGTATCATGGAATTCCATTATAATTTATCAAATTTAGTAATTAAGCTTTATTTTGCTCAAAAAAAAATTAGAAAATTTCGATCTCACTGAAGACATACCTTACCAACTTCAAATCTAGTATGAAAAGAAGGAATTTGATGCCCTATTATTTCTCCTTTTTTTCCATTCATGAGGTGCTTCAAATATCAATTTTATTTTTTATATACTTGTACATATGTAGAGAGAGCAAGAGTGACACTTAGTTTTCAATTGGTTATTCATGTGTCGTAGGCAAATGTACGTAAGTTTCATAAAGATGGAAAGAGGTGGGCAGAGCCACTGTAGTTGATTCTGTAAACATAGCAATATCTCAGCAAATATTGAACATAAGATGTTTTTAATTTATATTTTAACTTGTCAGTATAGGTAATTTCAGTTCCTAATTCATACAAAACTATAGACTTTGTATTTATATTTATATAAATGTCAAACTTTATATTTTGACATTGTAAACACCTAATTTGAATCAATCCTGCATTAAACATACTATGACACGCAAGAATGGATATATAGGTTTTGTTTTGTTTTAATATTTACTTTTAATGCCCGGCATGGCCAAGCATGTTAAGGCGTGCAACTCGTAATCTGAGGGTTGCGGGTTCGCATCCTCGTCGTGCCAAACAGGCTCCCCATTTCAGCCGTGGGGGTGTTATAAGTTACGGTCAATCCCACTATTCGTTGGTAAATGAGTAGCCCAAGAGTTGGCAGTGGGTGGTGATGACTAGCTGCCTTCCCTCTAGTCTTACACTGCTAAATTAGGGACGGCTAGCACAGATAGCCCTCGAATAGCTTTGTGCAAACTTCAAAAGCAAACAAAACAATTTACTTTTAAATTAAGAAATTAACTGATGTATAATAATGCTTAAATTATAACCTGCAATTTGATTTCAAATTTATTGTCATAAATTTATAAAATAATCATTAAATAAAATTTTGAATTCAAGTCAACAAATACAATGACATGGCCTTTAATTAAATCCATAATTAGATATGAAAAAAATAATGCATCAACATTATCAGTTCACTTAACAATCTTAAATGCCTCTTAAAAATCTATATATATATTTTTATTTTTATTTTTTGTTGTTGTTGTTGTTCCAAAAGAAAACAAGTTCAGATAACTTATCCTTGTATGACAATATTTCCATCTTGGCATGGGAATATAAGCTACACACTGACTAGACAATAAAAATTCAAATCAATTTCTGAGAATGCATTAAATCTGCCAGTATGTCCCTGCATCTCAGTTATCCTCATAGTAACCCTTCTCTGAACACTTTCAAAATATTCAATACCCTTTTTAAGGTAAGAAGCCTAAGACTGAATGGAATACTTGGAATATGGCCTAACCCATTATCTATTCAATTACTATAACCTCTTCAGACTTGTATTCAGTATTTCAGCAGGTACAACTTAATATTTACTATCCCACTAGAGACAACATTTCCTTGGATGGTTAAAAGATTAACCATTGGAATACCAAGATTTTTTCTTCCATAATACTGGTAGTTATTCCTGTCAAAGTTATAATTCAAATTGTGATATCTCACATGCAGTACTCTGCATCTATACCATTTAACATTTATTTGGCCAACTAAAAAAAATTCAAGTCCTTTTATGAAGCAGTAACATCCTCCTCACAGTTATCAACATTCAAAAATTTAATGTCATCAGCAAATTATAATCTATTGACCATTCATTCATCTATATCACTAGTAACAAAGGTCCTTGTGCTGAGACCTTGAGGTCCCTGCTTATATTGTTAATCCAGTTTGATTGAACTAAGATTTTTATTTTTGAGTGTTTCAATACACATAGGAAGTTTCAAGTACAATGAGGTTCCAACTGTAATATTTATTATTTGTGTTATTGGCTAGTAATTCCTGTTTCACCCTGTATTTAAGTTATTTTAAAGGAACACCAAATTTCTGTGAGAAAGCTTTAACTGCAGGAGGTATTGATAATATTGTTTACACTACAACGTTTTTAAGTTGTTACCTGTTAATACTCTGACACCATAATTTTAGTTTTTGAGTTATTATGTAATCGAAAAGAAACAGAAGAAAGAACAACAAATTCAAACTTTTTGGTATGATATTTTCAGACATTACCAGAACTTGTGACTCAGTTATTAAGTAGATATTGTTACAAAAGAAAACACTATAGTATTGTAAACTTCTGAGACCTCTTGAGAAGATATTTCAAATACCATTTCAATAAGCAATCCAAGTCATCCTTACATAGGCAATGCTACTACTTGCCTGATAATTTATCTAACTTTGGAATGAAGAACTTGTAATTTACTGCAACCTTAACCTTGAATAAAGCATATTTGTTTCTTGCTATATCTTTGATCTTTACTTGCAGTTGAGTAATCATGTTTTGTGATTCTCTTTTTTTCCATTCATGAGGTGCTTCAAACATCAGTTTTGTTTTTCAAAAATATCCATGTGCATATCTAGAGAGAGATACACTTTGTGAATAATTCTATAAATACTAGTTATTTACTTTTGCTGCCCATCTTATATTGCATTCCATAAAGTCTTGTTTTTATCATTGAAGATGAAAATAAAATTTCTCTGTTTTTCATTTTCCTGCCCATTAGTAATATCCAGTAAGTACTTGTATAGTTGCAGTTTATCTCTCACATTACATGAAACAAAATCTGTTTCATAGTGTGTGTTTTTACATTCATTTTTCTAGGTTTCAAAGTTTAACAGTTGGTAAAATAAGGTTAGGTTTGTAAGAGTTATGTAGTTTGTAAATTATTGATTAGGAGTCCAATTTACTTACACCATCTTTAATTGGGTTCTTTCTTTTTCCTAGCTAAGAACTCTTCGAGTATCTCTTCTTTCACAGAGTACCTCAGACCACTATGGAAGAGGAAGTCGTCGAAGTCTCTACCTTCTTCTCTTCTTGTGTGCAGTGCAACCATTTATTATGTATTGGTTGACCCATCACTTAATTCTTGGTACTGGAGTGCAGTCTAATGTAATGGAATAAGTTTTATACAAATACCTTGGAAAAATGTAATAATAAACTGTATAGCTTCCACACAGCTCACAGATTTGATTATTGTTGTATTCACTGTGAGAATTCTAATAAACTGTTTTTCTTTTGCAAAACAATTTGTTTTTTAGTTTGGTACCAACTCAAACCATTTCACTTCAGAGCAACAGATACCAACTTCTGTGTTTTAAGAATCATGCTGCTTTGTGTAAGTTCTTTCACATAATGACTTTTATAAGGTATCAAAAACCAAATTCAATCTTAATTTTTCAAATCTTAAAACATAAATAAAATATAAAGTCATACCAACTCTTTTCATTTTTTGAAGTTCTATTTGCTAATTTAAATATTGAACATGCATAAAATCAGAATTTTTTCTCAAAAGAAAAAATTCTTTTATTATATACTCTTCAGCTTTTAGCCTGCTTCAGAAACAATGTGTACATAGAAAATGTAGCTATTCTCCTGTAGATTAAAATCCAAAGTGCTTGTGCCCATTAATGCAAACACAAATCACTAATTTAGCTTAAGGTATTGTTTCAAGTCATTATTTAGAATGTTTACACATTCTTTTTTGTTGTATATACTGGTGTATAATTAATCCCCTTAATGTGGATTCCTGTACGTGGTGAGAGGACCTCCGAGGGAAGGTTTGTTTCTTTCAGTTTGCCTCCTCTGGGATCTAAACATCCACCCACGTGTTTGCTGTGCATGGTGATCCGTGAAGGGGAGAAGAGGATCCTGGTGATTGAGGGGTCCTACCCTAATACATCACTTTGGTCTTGAATTCCTGGAGACAAGGGGCTTTGGGGTGGCTCCCTAGGGTCAATTGGCTGGTCCACTTGGGTTATATTTAACCAAGTATCATTGTCGATGTTCTAAACAGGTGTTGTAGACATTGTATATGATGCTGGTGTTTGGGTATAGTGCTCACAAAACCCTGACATTGCTGCAGAGTCCTTGTTTGGCATTGTAGTGTATCCCCCTCATAGGGCTCCATGGTGGGTGGGGACAGTGGGCACTAAAATATTCGTTTTTTTATTATGAATCCTCCAAATAAAAACAGTCCATAGGTAAACGACCACGTCTTGATTCTGATCAGCAATCTTTACCATCTGTAACACCTGTACCTCATTTTCTGATACCACATTCTCTTTCAGATAAACCTTTAGGGCAGATATCTCCCTTTGTCATTCAGAAGGGACTAGAAGGACTTGCTGGTTCTCCAAAGTGAGTGAAAAAGCTTCATTCTGGTGACATATTTGGAAACATCCACATCTCAACACAGTGAACTCCTCTTGCATTCAAAGGTGATTGGAGATGTACTGATTGAGGTTATGTCTCATGCTACTTTGAATTCCTCACGAGGAATTATTATTGAAAGAGATTTGAAGAACATCCCCGAGTCAGAAATTCTCACTGGTTTCTCTACCCAAGGAGTTTTTGCAGTGAGGCATATCTCCACTTGCAAAGATGGAATTATGATGCTTACCAATGTCCTCTTTCTAACATTTACATCACTGCATCTACCTGCCACCATCAAGGCAGGTTATCTTAATTTCAAGATACAGCCATACATTCCAAACCCTCTCGGATGTTTCCAGTGTCAGTGGTTTGGTCACTCAAAAACATCATGTCTTGGTTCCTTCATGTGTGCTCATTGCAGTGGCAAGGACCATGATGCCTATGAGTGTGAAATGGATCCTCATTGCATTAATTGCAATGGTTCTCACCTGTCCTTTTATTCTTCTCCTAAATGGTTGGAAGAAAAAGAGGTGCAGCATTTAAAAATGATTCTAAACATTACTTGTCCTGAGACTTGAAAGTTGTTGTCCACCACTTCACCTTGCACGTATGCTGCTCCACTTCATCACACTACTACAGTGTGCTTCCAAAAGTATCGTTCTCAAACCAAATGAAAAGTCTTTTAACACTCCATGGTTAAACAAGTTAATGAATCAACATCAACGCCCATCTCTGTTTCTAATGTACATTTCAGCAAACCCCTAGATCCACTTCCTTTGATTCTGGGTATGGGCATTTCTTTGGGTACACCTCCCACCCCAAGATGCAAAACGATCATTCATTCATGTCCTCAGTTGCTGGAATCCTCTTCCAACAACAAAGACCTGCCCAATTGGCAGGATCCATAGAGGTCAACAGACCTTCCTTGAATAAAGACAATAAAGAAAAAAAGACATGGTCATAAACTGAAGGACTCTCCACCCAATTCGCCTACACATAAATAATAAGTGCCACCTTCATACAATGGAATGGTCGAGGTTTACATTCTAATCTGGATGACATCAAAGCACTGATTGCTTCCTACCATCCTGTTTGTCTTTCCTGACAGGAAACATTTCTGAAACCTGCCGATACAATCACCTTTTGTCAGTTTTCTTTGTACAGAAATGACAGGCTGTGTGATGGACGAATGCATGGAGTGGTGGAACTGTTGGTTGATCAGCATGTGCCCACCCTATATTTGCCACTCGACACACCCTTGGAGGTCATAGCCATCCATGTTTCTTTGGGTCATGCCATCACTGTTTGTTCTCTCTACCTGTTGCCTGGAGAAACCTATGATCAATCACACCTTGATGCTCTCATTGAATAGTTGTCTCCCTTTTTAATCCTGGGGACTTTAATGGACATCATCCTCTCTGGGGAAGTACTGATATTGATGGGAGGTGTCACTTCATAGAGTATATGCTCTCTGATCACAACCTTTCTCTTTTCAATACTGGTTCTTATATACTTATTTTCATGCACCTAATCAGTCCTTTACTGCAATTGACCCCTCAATTTGCTCCCCTTTAATATTCTACCACTTTTCATGGAGAGTTGACAATAACCCATGAGGCAGTGATCATTTTCCTATAATTTTTAGAGAGATTGACTGTAGTCAATGCCACCTGGCCTGCATGCCCCAGTGAAAGCTGAATCAAGCAAATTGGCCCTCTTTCACTGCTCTCACAGAACTTGATCCTGCCATTGTTTGTAAGCCATCATTAGACGACTGTGTGGCAGCAGTAACTGACTATTATACAGGCAGCTGCTCAATGTATTCCCCAAACCTTGACACATTTTCCACAATATCCTTGTCCATGGTGGTATCCTGCATGCCACATGGCATGGAAGGCTCAAAAACTGGTCTGGGATACTTTTTGTAGGTATCCCACACTCTCGCACTGCATCGATTTCCATCAGGCCTATGCACATACTCGGTTAGTAAGATGTCAAAGCCAGAAGGATGTTGGATTAAGTTCACAACCAGCATTTCTTCTTCCACTCGTTCTAAAGTCATATGGGACAAGATTCAAAAGGTCACTAGGCAATATAATTCTGTCCCCCTCACGATCTTGATCTCTGATTGCCAGGTATCTAGCACTTCTGCTTCATCCTACACCTTCTTAGGCACCAAGACTCAGGGAGAGCAATTGCCTCTTTCCTTTCGAGCTGATTGTCTCTGTGGTTATAAATGCCCCTTTACACTGGTGGAATTCAAACTGGCCCTTCATTGGTGTGGTAATATATCAGTCAAACCTGATGATATACACCATGAAATTCTGTGCCATCTATCTCCTGCTTGTCTTGCTATTCTTCTAATTGTTTTAACTGTATCTGGTAGGAGAATGTTTTTCCTGATGTCTGGCACCAGACTATTGTCCTCCCTTTCTCTAAGCCTGGGAAGGATCCCAAGATTCCTTCAATCTACCATCCAATTGAATTGACTAACTGTCTCATGGACAACCTGATTTGACTTGAAACATCAATCAGAGAAGCCTTTCTCAAACGACAGCATCTTATATCAGTATTCTTTGACATTGAGAAGGCTTATGATGCGACATGAAGGTTTCGCAAAATGCCATACCTGAGTGTCACACTTTTCAGTATAAAGATAAATGCCATCACTGAGCAACTCCCTCTTACTGTTGCAAACAGGCTCTGTGTCAACAACTTTCACACCTCATGTCAGTCGTCAAACATGAGGTATACTGACCGGCAGCTACAGACTGCCCTCAATCATTTACTGAAGTGGACCACAGCAAACAGTTTCAACTTCTCTCTCTCTAAAACTCTTTGCATGAACTTTTGCTACCAATGGGGTATTCACCCTGATCCTGAACTCCTTATCAGTCAAGTTGTGCTGTCTGTGGTCCCTAAGACAAAGTTCTTGGGGCTTATCTTTGACTGTAAGCTGACCTTTATACCACACATCAAGCAGCTATGGGTCAAATGTACAAGAGCACTGAACATCCTCCATGTCCTTTCTTCCACCATGTGGGGGAGCAGATCAATGTTCTTTGCTAAAGATATATCATGCTCTTATTTGATCAAAACTCGACTATGGAACACTGGTCTGTAGCTTTGCTAGGACCTCAGCCTTGAAGATGCTGGATTCCATTCATCATCAGAGGCTTTGGCTCTGCATTGGGGCTTTCCACACTTCCCAAGTTCAGAGCTTATACGTGGAGTCTCACGAACCTTGTCTGCACTTCTACCATTTGCAACTGTCTTTACTGAATGCTTAGAAACTTCATTTGTTGCCATAGCATCCTACCTGGGGTTGTTTTCCTTCCTCAGTAGGGCTTGTTTTTACAGAACAGATGATCTGCAATTGCTTCTTTTGGCTTTTGTATCCAGACACAGTTGGATGAATTAGGCCTGTCCTTGGATAACATTGCTGTATCCACAGGTCAGCCCATCCTACCATGGCTTATTATAGTCCCCACATGTGACCTATCTTCAAGTTATCTAAAAAAAGCAGACACTCCCAATTGGAAATACTGTCTGTTATTTGCTGAAAATCTTTTGAACCATCCTTACATTCCTATTTGTACAGATGGTTCAAAATCAGGTGCCAGTGTGGGCTTTTCCATGGTTTGTTGTGGTTCGGTGGTTGTGCTGACAATATCCCCTACAGCTTCTGTGTTCACTGCTGAACTGTAAGCCATTTCTCTTGCCCTGGATCACATAGAAGCTAAGCAGTACTGATATTGCACTATTTATACTGACTCGCTTAGTTCTCTACTGGCCCTGGAATCACTTCATGCTAGTTCACACCCTGTTCTCACTGATATTCAAAACCGACTGGCCCATTTCTCTTTAACATCTACTTCTGTCCAGTTTTTCTGAATTCTGGGCCTCGTTTGTATTCGTGGGAATGGGCTCGTCAACACTGCAGCAAAACCTGTCTGCTCTGGCAATATCCCTGTGTGCCTGTTCCATTCTCAGGGCTCGGCTTTGTGCCAGTTGGCAGTCAACTTGGAGTAAGCAACATGAAAACAAACTTTTCCAAATAAAACCCTCTACTTGACTTTGGCCACTTGTTTCCTTAAGGATTGGAAAGAAGTATTTCTAACTAGACTATGCATTGGTCACAGTTTTTTAACTCATCGTTTTCTTTTATCTGGGACTGATGCACTAATGTGTTGTCCATGTGACACTCAGATCACAATAAGCCACATTTTACTGTCTTGCCATCATTACAACTCTCAACAACAGCACCATTTTAAACATGTTTTGTCCAAAGGTTTATCCATAACATTAGACAGTATCATTGGTGATGGTGACACTTTCCACCTTAGAAATGTTTTGACATTAATATATTTAATGCTTTCATTAGACTTTTATAAAGTGATTCCCCTTAATAATCAAAGCATCTAGTTCAATTTGAAATTTTTACGTCAGTAACTCAAAACTTTAAGTCAGGCAGTTGATAATTACAATTCCAACAGAAATATATTTAACTGCTAAATTGTAAGATTTAATAATTTTATCCAAAATTAAACATTGTTTTACCTTATTTTCCTTTTGTCAATTTTAATAATTTTACCTTAACTTTTTACCAGATGTTTGGTGTAGATAACCTAGTTGCTTTGTGTCTTAAAACACCAAACCAACCAACTATAATTAATTTGGAATGTTTATTAAATTATGTAATTTATTAATAATGAATGAAATACTTCCAACTTATCTCCATATGTTGTCTTGTGTTTGGTATGCAAAGATGTTTTGGTGGATAAATAAAATTGGATATAAGAAATTGCTGCAGACCACAAAAATATAATTACCATATACATTGTGTAGTTACATAAACCATGTACTTTTGGTAACACTTAAAGCAAACAAATCATCTTAGTTTGTACCAATTCACAAGCTGCTCATCAGGGTCCACTAAATGTAGAATCCCTTAATTTTGTGCTGCTGCAACATCACAGGAAACAGCTGTTTCTGGTGCCAGTCACTAAGATAATTTGCAGAACTTCCAGAGTCATGGAGAACAAGAAAATATCAAAGGAAAAAACTGGCAAATATTAATTATTTATATTTTTTATACAAACATCCAAACTGTATAAGGTGTATTATTTTTGGAAAAAAAGAACTTGCAAATTTGTCTGCAAAGGATTTTAGGATTGTGATTTTTTTTTCATTTTCTTTTTATAAGCACTTGTTGGTACAATCATTTATAGGGTGAAGTATTGAGCCAAGGTCTGTGGTGTGTTTCCACTTCTCTCCTGATAAATAATTTATAACATTCCAATCTTTAGTTATTTTAATCTGTGTAAAATGCCTTTTCTGTAAACTGAAACAGATTTATGTATCACAATGATACACATTAAATATTTTGAGGAAACTATTACCAAAAAGAAAAAGAACTGAACCAACAAACCCAGTAATTAAAAAAAAAGTTCAATCACCTGATATGGAGAATATTTGAAAAATGTATAACTATTTTAAGGTTTTGTAGCTTTGGTGGATATTACCCAAACTGATCATTTATACCTTGAAATTTAATTTTTTTGGGGGTGCTTTTGTAATATTTGGTAAAAAATTTGAATACAATGATATAAAAGTATTTTATTTTTGTGATTACATGTTTCATATAAGCTTCACAAATAAATAATATCTAAGTAGAAATTCCACTTATTGGGTGATTATTTCTTGAATACAAATCTCTCATATTTCTGGTACTTCATTGAAAAGAAACTGAAAATTTTTGGCACTGATATAACTTGCTAACTGAATAATCAATCAAATATCTTGTCTAGTCTTGCCTTATTTGTGTTTTATAAAAAGCTCTAGTCTTTAAAACATGTCCATCATAAGATACTAAAAACTCCTTCTAGCCAAAAATAATTAAAATGTTTAATAAATAATAGCCTACAATATTGCTCTTCCCTGGATTGGGTATCTTAAAAAATCCTGGTACTCAAGAAAACATTAGTACCTGAAACTTAAATTTAACTGTAAAGTAATATTGGCAATTAACATCAATATCCATAAGTATAGACAATACAACAATTAAATTTATTTAAATGCTCAACAGTTTGATTAACAGAACAAAATATTCTTTTCTTACTTATTTACTGTTTCTGGACTGACAAGTCTTTTTGATGGTTTTGTATGGGTTATAGTATGAAAGTGTAAAGGCCACTGGACCTTTATCAACACTTGGGTCTTGTCTCTGAAAGAGTTCTATCAGGTGGCTCCATATCTGATGATACACTTGAAAGTTGTCATGACAGATACCTTAGATACTTTTTTGTTGAAGTCTACTTTGAAATTATCAGTTGATTGTTTTCTTATCAGTGTACTTTCATAGACAAGCATAATGAATGACCAATGGTTTGGGCCATATCACTAGTTCTTTTGACAGAACAAGGTCCTTCACATCTGCTTGAAATTTCAGATATTCTTCTTTTATGACATGGATTATATAGTTACACCATGTCACCATAAGGAAGTTTAGTTTTAACACCATTCACATCACAGTGACCTTTCATCATAAAATTAATTGATCCAAGTTTATTTTAGTAAAGTCATGTACTTGATCATGATGATTCTATGTCTCATTGCATTTTGTGTATTAGGGTGGATCAAACATATAGGGTGAAATTATTTTAATGTGCAATCAAAATGACTTGGATGGAAAAATTGACTAGTAATTAGAAATGTGTTGTTGTGAAATTACATTCTCCAGTAGTATGACTTGAGGATCCATAGTGACTTTAAAATTATACATACATAGATAATGAGTATGTTACTTACTACGTAAGTAAAAATGCAGACATGATTAAGACATTTAGGCTCTCAAAATAACCCAGAAATCACCAAAGAGAAGTGACTCCCAGTGAGTTATACTTGGCTCTGCCCAACTACCCAATCATTCCTGGTTTATACTGTAATCAGATTTTGAGCCAATTTTCTTAATTCCTTCTTGAATATATTTTGCCGTTTCTGTCCACAAACAGCTGCTGATGCCTTAATCATAAGTTTGATACATCTTTCAATAGTTTATGTATGGCAGAGAAGTTTTAAATGTTGAACCACTTGTGTTTCTGAGTCATCAACAAAATTTGTGAGGGATATTTCAACAATGTTTATAGCCATTATAGGCCTGCATCTGTGTTCTGAGTCCCAAATGATGAGATTATATAACCAACTGCACAAAATTCTGTTCAGGGATCTGATATTTCTGCAGATCCTTAGAGGGATTCAGTCTTGCTGCCAAGACTTTCTTTAGCTCAAGTTCCCAAATATGCTGTCTGTCATTTATCAGCATGCTCAAAATGATAATTTTGTAGGCTAATTGGAATAAAAAGATCTAAGAACCTAAAGTAGGTGCACAATACCTTTTAGGAGAATTTGTAACTAAGATTATGAAAAGTTCAGGTAGTTCCAAAAGCCAGTGTTAAAATTAGAATTTGGGATCGTATTTGAACAAATATCCTTGAATGCATTCTAAAAACATACAGTACACATTTTTCTGTTATCTAATAAAAGGTATAGCAAATTAATTATTTGTACAAGAGGTACAAATAATTAATTTACTATACCTTTTTTGTTCACCTCCTGTATGTTTCAAATGTTATTATGTTTCCTAATATGTTTGCAACTGAAACATAGAGTTGAAAAATTCCATTAGCAGTTTCAAATCACTGAGAATGAATAACAGACCATATTTTACTTGCTACAAGGACATTTAAACACTCAATGCCATGATGCAGTTGCATGTGCTATTTCTTACAAATATTTTTGATCAGTGCTAAAAATTATAAAAATCAACTTTTGGACATCAGGATCATAACAAGTCAAAAATAAACAACTTAAGGGATATGTAATGCTATCAGTGTCTTCCATATTGGCTCTGAAAATGTATTTGGGGTAAACAGATGCTTCACCTAATGTCTAAACTAAAGTACCAAGAAATTTGTTCATATCTAAAAGACATCAATCATCAAAGTTGTTTAAGATGAATCTTTAGGTGCCAGATGATTACATGCATTTATATTTGTTGCATCACATTCTACTGCCAATAAATTGTCAAGCTGAACAGCATTGAATGTTAAAAATTCAATTATACTTATTTGCATTTGAAGCAGAAAGTGCAATGTGCTAGAACCAGGTTCTTTAACAAGAATGACATGTTCCTCCATGGTCTCTAGTTCTGTTTCATCTTCCACCAAAGAATAAAGGAAGATATGTAACACACTACCCTTTAGCAATCTGTTCTCAAAATTTTAAAATTGTCTTTGTATCAAGCAAAACTTTCAGCTATAAAAGTAGTAATTAGAATGATTTGAGAATCAAATGATGGTTATGTGTTCTTTCTTAGTTGTATGATACTTCTTTATTACAGTATTCATTACCTTGCTATAGTTGGTAATCATAGAATGTTCTTTCTTATGTACCTGTGATAATGCTGCCATTGCAAAATCATGGGCACCTTTATCCATTATAAGTGGATCTTCAAGATGTATGTATGTTAATACAGGAGTAGTGGCCATTTCTCTTTTACAGTTTGTTGAATGCTTGTTCATAATCAGCAGTCCAAGAAAACTTGAAACTTGTTAGGTCTTTTCTAATAGTATATATAAATGATAAATTATATCAGACAATGAGTTTACAAAAAGCCATCAAATCCTCTCACCCCACACTGGTTTTGTGATGTTGGGAAATCCACCACTGATTATGTTCCATAAAACTCACCTATTGATTGAGAATTTCACGGTACTTTGAATTTTGTTTAAGGTTCTCTTTCCTTAATCAATCCAGTACTTTACTATGCCCACCAAATGTATTCCATACATTATTCAAATATCATTCAAGTGGATGGGTATAATTTTACAGGGCAGTTTAGGGAAACACATTCCATTACTCATTCAAACATAGTAGATGCATTGTATAACTGAATGGTAATGCAAACTGCCATAACTCATTTATATTGAAAAGCCTGTCTTTTCTCAACTTGCACTTGTTGAGTGCAACACTCAGCTGCATCCACTCCTTAGTTCCTATGTTAAAAATCATTGTAACTCACACAGTATCAAAAGTATATAAAGTTAGTCCTTAATATCATTCATCATGACTTCATTCACCTTCTGGTAGTTTACACAGAATCAAGTCTTATTATTTCTTCACAAGTGCAATAAATAATACCCTAAAACTAGTATCCATATTCTATTACATATTTGGCAGCATAATAATCTGATGGTTATTCCCACTATTCGTTGTTAAAAGAGTAGCCCAAGAGTTGATGGTGGGTGGTGTGACAGAAGACTTAGAAAATTATAAAATACTATGAAAGTTGATCAGTCTCTAAAGCCATCCAAGAAGTGTGTTGTTAATAGAAGATAGCCCTTGTGTAGCTTTGCACGAAATTCAAAACAAACCAAACTATTACACATTGTTCTTTCATAATTTCTACTTCTTTCAAAGTCTATGTCTGTTTTACATCGAGGTGTAATATAGCCATATGAGGGCTGCATCTTGAATATTAATCTTGAGATATTTCTCTTGCCTAGTAAATGTATCATAATATTTCATGACTAGGTCAGGTAACCTGCAAATGAGGTGGTAAGAATCCCTTATGTGAAGATTTGATATCAGACTCTCCACACAGTATTTCTTGAGTAATTACTACTGGTGTGGAAGTGGTGCTTGTACAGTTTCATATCTTCTAATATTCTGTCCAAACCTGACCCACATTTTTTCGTTTTCTTGTATTCATGGGCCTAATGATGATATCCTTATTCTTCAGGTCCATGCGACTTCTTCCATCCGATAATTCTTCAGGTCAAGCTGGAATTTTTAATTCTACTATGTTTCAGTTACTAGATTTATTCTTTGTAAGTTTATGTATATTTCACCATTCTTGCCACTGGTGGTTATACTACTGATTTTGTAATTGTCATGCAATTTAAGGTGATTTGCTGATCACAGATTGGGAAAATACATGCAGCTAGTCTAACATATAATTAATTACCAATATATACCTATCTCAATTATCACAAGAACCTTCCAGCAGTGAAAGTGACTTTCAGTTTTTTTCTTGCAGGAGCTTTGTGGCCATTTGTTAATCGCCTAAGTTCATCTTCTTGCCTCATCCCCTAAGGCAATTTCCAGAACACTTTTCATTATTTAATATAACATTTTGAGACAACATGGGACCTATTGGTTCATCTTGACTTTTCCATCCTCTAAAGTAAATTAAAACTATTAATAAACAAATTTTTAAATGATCTTAAAGCCAGCTCTTATCATTCATTTACTTGTCAAGCTTTCTCTTAAACTTACTGCCTCCACAATATCTGAAGGTAACCCATTCCAAAGGCCAAACACCCTGTTAGAAAAATAAAACTCTTAACCAAAGATGACTCCTACCCTATCAATATTTATATTTGTGCCCCATATTCCTACTGTTCTCATTGTTTAGTATAAAACAATGATGAATCAGAACTACTAGTTCCTTTTTCAATCTTAAATACCTCAATCAGATTCCCCTTAACTCTTATTTTTTTCAATTCCTCCATCTCAGGCGCCATTCCAGTAACTATTTTCTAGACATTTTTCAACAATTCATTACCTATCATAAAGGAGCCCAAGACTGAACACAATATTCCAAGTGTGACCTAAACAGTAACCTATACAATTCAATTATAACCTCTTTAAACTTTTATTCAATATTCCTGTTGGTACCTTATATCCTGTTTGCGCTACTTCTAGTAACAACACACTTCTTGGATGGTTTTAGAGACTGATCAACTTTCATAGTATTCTATAATTTTCTAAGTCCTCTGTCACACCAGTCAATTTAAGTTTATGATGCTTTTCTTTAATTTTATCTATTAAACTCTTTATGAGCTAACTTGGCTTTTACTTGCAGCTATCATTTTCTTCCTATACAGAATATATTTACCTTGAATATTAAAAAAAACATCTTTCAAATTTTTCTACATCTGCTCAGTGTCTCCAAGTAACTCATCTGCCCAATTCACAATTTAGTCTTGTCATATCCCTTCAAAATTTGCTTTTTCGAAATGGTAACAAAAATATCTTTATTTCTTGTCTCCCTATGTAGTGGGTGTTCCTAATCTTCACCCTCTTGATCATTTCTATGTTTGAAGTTGACAATAAATATAAAACAGCAATGTTTCAAGTAGGTTCCTTGACCAACTGGTGAAGAAAGCCATCTGAAACAGTTTACAAAAACCCTTTTTCGTCATGACTTCACACTAGCATTTCCCATTCTATATGCCTAAAATTAAAATCACCCATAATTATGACTTTATTAACAGCTGAAATCTTCTTTCAATTTAAAGTTTCTCAAAAAATTCATCAGAATTATTTATTATTCTGTAAGTGTTTCTTTTATATCCACTAATAGAAACTTAAATGGATTCAATCTCCTTGCTATTATGTTCGATATTCTCAACTTCAACAGAATGTAACTTACATTTTACATACAAAACCATTCCCCCTCTCAGTACTCTATCCCTATTAACTAGCCTGTAACCATGTATTTCCATGAAAATTCTGTTATCAAATTCATTTATGCTTAACCATGTTTCAGTTATTCCATTTATATTAAAATTCTTCATTCCTACCAGTGCTCTGGAGTAATCTACAGGGTGGCCCGTATGTCCCTACCCATCCATATATCTTATGTATCCAGTGTATCTGTGTGGTGTCACCAGTATTCTTGCGCTCATGTACCCACGTACTTGTCACAATACGCTCTTCAAGTGTAAATGGACTTACATCGGCTATATTTTTCTGAAGAGAAAGAAACAAATTTATAATGCATGCGTAATTGAATATAACATAATAACATATGGATGGGTAGGGACTTACGGGCCACCCTGTATTTTATTTCTTATACTTCTAACATTGCAATAGTAACAACTAAACTACCTTTATGACTACTATATTCATTTCCTATGCTAAACGTTTCATTTCTTCTCTCTCTCTCTCTTTTTTTGTTTGTTTTGTTCGCATTTAGTTTAACCTGGCCCTCACCACTGTCTAGTCCTGGTTTAAAACTTCCTTCATTGGGTCACATAAAGGTGACTATAGAATCACTGTCAGTAACCGGTTGCAAAGCTGTAAGTGGATTGTTTCTTTAGAAACGAGCTCCGCGTCTAGGTTGAAGCAAATGGAGTATTCTCAGCATAAAGTCACCACTTACATTAAACTAATATTTCCTTTTCGATGTTTGATTAGCTCTTTGTTCTTCAGTATATGTGGTTGAGGCCAATGAGCTATTCTATAGGTATCGACTTCTTGGTTTATTATCATCTGTTGAATTTCCACAGTCTTAACTGTCATGTGCATGTTTTTCACATTTATAAGAATTACGGTCATCTGACATACTTTTTAAGTAATTTTGTTTGCGATTTCCGGCAATAAATACTTTTAAGGTAATGTTGAAGCACCTGTTACCTTGTGGCTTACTTTGATTTTTCATTCAAAGTAAATTTATTTGCCTAATTAATCCTTTTTTGATTTTTGCTAGACTATTTTCTGAAAGAGTTGATGTTTTTTTCTATCTGATCTGGCAATACCATCATTTCTGGATGGTGATTTTAGTTGTTTATTTGTGTCTTTAATTGATTTGAGTTATATAACCAACTGGGTAGCTTTCTTCAAAGATGTACATCTACTTTGGTTCAGCCCGATTAACATATCCTCATCCACTATAGCACCCATAAATTGGTCATGTGCAAGCAAATCCACCATTTTAAGAGAATATCCAGGTAAGATCATAAGGAAAATCTTTTTGCATCTTGGGTAAGTACAGCTAATGTCCCATCCTCCCTACTTACTCTGTGACTAAACTTTGCTTCCAATACTTCCTTTTGGCATGAACTCAAAAGATTTTATAAGGCATCTCTTGATGCTTGTTGGTTATCATTTCCTATTACTAGGTTACTTGATGTTGTTTAAAGGTGCAATAAGATAAATATACCTTGTTGTTTAATAACGCATTTATTCAAATTGGAAATTACAGTACTGTGCAAAAGTATTAGGACAAAGTAAAAAATTAATCTTCCTGCAGCTTTCAGAGAACAATGGAAAGTAAATCAAAAGTGAAATATCAGACAGTCTTTTAGACATTGTTTACAACATATGTAATTAAATTGTCCTTTTGAGGCTTTACTCCAGATGTCTCTAATACACTCACATAAAGTCTATTTACAAATACTATTTATTTACCAAATTAATGATCTATCAAATCCCAAGTCTGCTCAGTTGGGTTGAGATCAGGGCTCTGTGGTGGCCAATACATCATTTGAATGACTCTAGCAGCTTTTTTCTTAGCTAAGTAATTTCTGAATAGGTTGGATAAGTATTTGGGGTCATTGTCTTTTTAGTACTAGAATCCTTTACCAATAATAAGCAAACCTCTGGGTAAAGAATTACGGATCAGTATCTGATGGTACTTTTACTGGTCAATTATGCATCTATATTACAAATATATCATGTACCCTCAAAAGAAACACATCCCCAAACCACCACTGCCTCCCCCTTACTTCGTGGTAGATGCTATGCATTGAAATAAGTAGCTTTCACCTTTCTTCTGCTGGACGTACGCTTTGAAACTTTAAACCAGGTATTTCAAACTTGGACATATTCGTCTGTAACACTTTTTTAATCAACAACAATCCATCTTTTTTGTACTTTTTAGAAAATTTCAGTCTCTTTGCAACATGTGTAGATCAATAAAAGGTTTTTAACTGCTACACAACTAATTATTCCATTCTTATTGAGTCTTCTTGATACTATATATCTGGACACTTTTCTGTCATTTGGTACATGGTCGTTTCTCTCATGCTTGAAATCAGTGGCGGTCTTCATTCTGTCCTGAAGGATGCATAAATGAAGATACTTAACATCACTATCATTGAGTTTAGGTGTTCTGCCTCTTCCTTCTCTGTTTTCAATTTTACGTGTTTCAGTATCACGATCTAGGGGTTACGGAACACTATTTGGGGAGCATTTCAAGCCTGCAGCATTTTATCACAGAGTCCAACCAGCATCACGTAAAACTTTTACGCAAACTCTCTGTTCTACTGATAATTCTCTACTCCTTTTTTTCCGGGGAATCGTGACAAGGCAACAAAACTTACTATATAGTGTTAAACACTGTTTTATCAAGGTGTTTTTGGAGAGAGCTATTAAATTGATTTCTGCTGACATATGCTAGCTTTTTTCTATATAATTAAAACACTGCATGGAGTATACCATGACAGTTATTTCAGACCCTAAAATTGATCATTACGTTCATTCAAGCACAACCTTTATGACATGCCCTTGATACAATTATATGAAAATTCTAAAAAATAGTAAGTATTCTCACCCTAGCTCATTCAGTTGTCAACAGGAATCTGTGAAGCATTGTCATAGTGTTGATATTTACAGTCTTTAATGGCATGGAATAATTACTCCCATAAAATTGAAAGAATAACAATATATTTCCTTATAATAACACTTTTGCACAGTACTGTATTTCAAATTGTGTCTGATATGCTTCCCACGGTACCTTTTAATAATAATTGGTTTGTTTTGATTTTCGCGCAAAATTACACGAGGGCTTCCTGCGCTAGCCGTAAGTGTTAGACTACAGGGAAGGCAGTTAGTCATCAACACCCACCACCAACCCTTAGGCTATTCTTTTTCCAATGAATAGTGGAATTGACCGCACCTTAATAACGTCCCCACGGCTGAAAGGACGAGCATGTTTGATGTGACGGGGATTCGAACCCGCGACGCTCGGATTAAGAGTCAAGTACCTTAACCATCTGGCTATGCCGGACCATTTTAACAATAATAATTTGTCTTCTCGATTGAGTAATATTGTTGATCCGACTTATCTGGGCCAGCATAAGCAGGTGGTTAAGACATTTAACTTGCAACTTGATGGTCGCGGGTTCGAATCCCCGTCCCACCAAATATGCTCGCTCTTTCAGCTGTAGGGACATTATAATATTACGATAAATTCCGCTATTAATTGGTTGAAAAATGGCCTGAGAGTTGGCGGTGGATTAGTCTTTCACTGCTAAATTAGGGACAGCTATAGCAGATAGCCCTCGTGTGTAGCTTTGCGCGAAATTCAAACAAACATATCAAAAAGGTCCTTTAGCAATAGAAGTTCATCATTTAGAGGGAAATGTTTCATCATGTCATTTGTAGCTGCAATATAGTATTTCTTGACACTGGTGTAGAAGCTGATCAGGTCCAGGTCCTTTTCATATTTAACAATGTATTCTTTGGCAGCATTTCCAATATAAACTGCCTCATCAGATTTGTGTAAGGATTAATTGTTGTAGTGAAGTTCAGTGATGTTGCCTTCAAGATATTCTGGCTTGATGTATCTAAAAAGTATATTTTTAACTTGTGTAATCAGAGTTCTATGCATAATGTGTATGCAAGATTCTTCTTTTTGCAATATCAAATTGGCTTGCTCAAATAGAGGAATTGCACACTGAAGAAAAAGATAAAATAACAAGTTCATTTTGTTGTCCAAGAAAACTGTTAACTTATCTAACCTGCTCTGCATAACTTTTCTTGGTTACTTCCTTGCTAGCTTTCGTTTTCTTCTCGTTTTTCATTGATTGTCTCTTCTTTAGTTCAAGGTCAGACTGCCTAAACATATATTGAGTTATATCAAATGTTTCTTTGTCTGCTTTTGACGACTGTTGTCTTGTGTCCCAGTGTAGCTGAGAGGATATCCTGACCGTTAAAGTCTTGCTGCCTGACTGAGCTGCACATTTAGGTCATTTTGAATCTAGTTTTTCCTTTCCACAGTTTAGCAATAGGCGTCAAAACATATGTATATCAAATGGATTTTCTTATTCTATATGGCATAACTGTATTTCAGGTTAGAATTATTGAGTTTAGAGATAGATATGTGGCTTATTGATCCTTACACTTAGAAATTTATCCTTATTTATTTCTTGTTTTATTATTTCATTGATATTGTTTTGTACCTCGGTAGTCTTATTGACACGGTTCTTATTCAGTCTTGTAGTAGACACATAACTAATGCTCTTTAAACTTCTTCAGTTTCGGTATTATACCCCATCTGTACATTTTTTACAGCTTGTTAAGTTCATTATAAATATTTTATTTTCTATCAAATTGATCTAGGTTAGCAGTTCTTCTGTAAATTTTGTCTTGTATTTGTAATTACTATTTTAAATTTAAATATTTTCTCAAATTTTCTCCTTCTTTCTTTTTTCAATTCCATGTACTTTTCTCCAAGTTAGCTATATTTTTCGTAAAATGTTCTGTTGAATTTTCATATTGGTATCCTTGTAATTTTCTTTCTCTTTTTATCATAGTTTTTCAGTTCCACTTTTTCCAACAGCAGATATCCCGATGTGGCTTTGCTATAAGAAAACACACCCACACCAACAGGCTTTTAATCTCGCTTAGAGTATGAATTATTATCAAGAAATTGGTATTGATTTTATTAAAATAAATTAAACCCATTTCTACCTGTTTTATAATCTTTTGTTTTATTGACCACATTATTCTGCATTATTTAGTGAAAAGAAGAAAGCAAAGTCTAATTCACTTAATAAAAAACAAAGCATTTTATTTCTTCAACTACAAGCTTCGCATATCAAACGATAAGTATATGATCATGGATAAATAATCTCAATAAAAAACATACTTAACGTTTTTTCCACACTTACGGTATTTTTAATTCTTATGCTTCACTGAAAATATAAACATAAAATTTACAATTAACTAACGGGTTGACTCGGTAATCAATAAACGATATTATTTAGTCTCGTCTAACTTTCATTTTTATCTTTCAAATCGCTTCTTACACTTTTAACAAAGTTCTAGTTGATGAGAAGCATTCGTCACGTAACTGTAAAAGAAACAGAATTTTAAAAAATCGAATTAAGAAAAGCATATTCTACAATAACATGGCTGCGGATAATATTTGTACAAAGCATGACATGTATAAAGTTACAGGATACAGTAGCAACAATATCACACTTGCTCACCCAGTAGTCTTAATAATACAATGTGGACTGAAAGATTGTATATAACTTTACTAAGTGGAAATACAGAATTTTTTGCATTACTATCAAAGTTTTCTTGTAATATATTAAATCGTTTAGTGATTTCTTTTGAATCCTTATGCAAAAATAAAGCCAAATCTAATACACCTAATGATAAAAAATTAGTTTATTTTTTTCCGTAATGCTTGCTATCGATTACATTCACTTGTACACAGCTATAGATTTAAACTAGCAAAGTATGTTTTCACTTTAAATACAATTTCTTCGCTGAACGACAGATTAACTTGTTGGTCTATAACATTCTCTGCAAAAATGGATACTTCAATGAAATCTACAGTATTATGTAAAAGTACTAGGAGAAGATAATATTATGTTATTCTTTCTGTTTTATGGGGTTAATTCTTCCATGCCATAACATAATGTAAATTTTAACACTATGGTAATGCTTCACTGATCCTTCTTAACAAATGAATGAACCAGGGTGAGAATACTTATAATTCTTTAAAATTCCCATATTCTTGTACCAAGATCATGCCATAAGGGTTTTGTTTGAATGAGCATAGTGATAAGTTTAGGGCATGAAATAATTGTCATGGTACTCCATGCAGTGTATTTATTATACAGAAATAAACCAACATATGGTACCAGTATGTACAAGAAGAAATCAATTTAATAGCACTGTACAAACAAACCTTGATAAAAACAGCGTTATCGTATATCAAGTTTTGTTATCCTGTGACGATCCAAATAGCTTAGAAAACTGTCACTAGAACAGAGAGTTTGCATAAAAGCTTTACTTAATGCTGATTGGACTCTGCAATAATTTGTTGCAGGATAAATTTAAAAATAGGAAAGGAAGAGGTAAAACACCTGAACTCAATGATAGTGATGTTAAGTATCTTTATCTATGCAGCGTTCGAGACAGAATGAAGACAGCTACTGATTTCAAGCATGAGAGAAACGACAATGTACCAAATGACAGAAAAAAGTCCAGAGGTACAGTAACAAGAAGACTCAACGAGAATAGAATAATTGGTCGTGAAGTCATTTAAAACTTTTACTTCGATCCCCAGATATCGTCAAGAAACTGAAAATTTCTAAAAGGTACAAAAACTGGATTGTTTGAGATTGGACGAATGAGTCTAAATTTAAAATATTTGGTTCAAAACGTAGTTTGTACATCCAGCAGAAAAAAGATGAAAAATGCTTAACTTGATGCATAGCACCTATCATGAAGCATGGAGAAGGTAGTAATGGTTTGAGGGTGTATTTCTGCTGAGACTGAAGATTAATAAAATTATGACATCATCTGTGATATACCTTTCATTGTTCTTTGAAAGGTGCCTGAAATTTAATTTTTGACTTTGTCCTAATACTTTTGCATAGTACTTTATATTGCTAAATGAACTGAAACCGAATAATTTAAGAAATAGCCGGTACTCTGCCACTGATTAACTGCTTACTCATGTTTATTTGGTATCCAGATATTTTGTAAAAGTATTTTAATTATTACATCATTCTTATCAGACGCTCTCTCTAACTAGCATCTGAATTAAAACATTAAAAATATAGGTTACAGGACTGACTGCACACTTCCTTGATTGTGAAGTCTACTGAGCAATTCTAATAAAAAAAAAAAACACTTCACTAAACCGTCTCTTCATGAACTCATTTTGGTAATTTTCTCTTCCAAAGCCAAAGTTGTTAAGGAAATATGGTTTCTTTTACCTTATCGTCCCTAGTTGTCTTGTCACTGTGGGTTCTTCCTAGGTAGGTGGTCAAGTTAATCCACTATTGGCAAGATATACCGCTAGTGAAACTATATTGAATACCTAATACAATTTCCACCACTTTAAACAGTAGCATATTTACTTAGCTATCTTTCGAAATTAGATTGAATTTTTCAATAAATGTGAGATAACTAAAGTTATCAGTAAAGCACATTCTAGTCATAATTATACTCGGCCATCTTAAACGATTTACTCAACAAAATTGAAATTAAATAGTTTTAAATGCCTGTTTTTCGTAGAAAGAGAGAAAATATCATACTATTAAACAAAATGAAAAATTATTAGTTCACCCTATTATGAACACATACACATATATAATGTCTATGTTATATATTACTTAATAAACAAGAAAAAGAGTAATCATTATATTTTTAAAGGAACCTTCCTCAAGCTACACAAATATTTGGATGTTAACCCTTCACAGTTTCCTTCACCCCTACTGAGGGAACATGCATGAAAAGTATTTCTTATCGTTTTTAATAGGGGGCTATGAATGACGTCATTTCTGGAAATCGTTATTTACTACTACAGAAAAAGTTTGTATTCGTCAAAGTGAGTAGTAGAAACGGTGAAGGTTTGTTTAAGGAGGGAGGAGTTGGTGTGTTCGTATCAGTTTTTATTCTATAATTGTCGTTTTAGGGAAGTTTTTGTTTATAAATTTAATGCTTGTGTTTTAGAGGTTTTAATTCTGAGGGTGATTTGATTCAGTATTACTGCTAGCAAGTTTAGGAGGTCAATTCTTGGTAAAAAAAATATTGGAATAAATAAAAATAACGGCTGCATTTATGTCAACCGTCGGCATCGTTTATTGTTAAGGGTACGAAATGTGGAAAAGAACCTTCTTAGCCATAGTTGCTGGCATCTGGGTAGTTTTGATACTAGGTAAGAATCTTCTATGTAGTTTTTAAAATGGTGCGTGTCCTAAAATTAGCTTTAAATTTTGTTTTTTTACTAGGAGGAGTCATAACTGCCTATTTTTTCCAAGTGAGGTCAGTAATATATTGCTGTGTTAAGAAACTTGTAATCACGCTAGTGTGTTATTCAAGATTTATTTGAAAGGTTTTATTTTCGCATCTGTTCACGATTTTTAAGGCTTGTAAGTGTGAATCATCCATTCAAAGCTACTTTTTTATCTGATGCAAATGTATTTTATTTAAACTTTACTATGAAGACAACATTACAAGATATAAGCTTAGGAGGTAGGGGTGGGGGGGGAAGGTTACTACTACCCTCTGACTATTTTTGGTAAAATTTTACTTCCATAATTGTTTAGCCTGCTTTTGTAGACTAGTGTACACTTCCGAAAGAAAACCTAGTATTTACAATTCTTAAAATAATTTTAAAAAAAGGTAAACTATTTTAACTCTTCAAGATTATGTACATTACATTCAATACAATAAAATCTATATAATAGAGAACTTAAAATCTAGTAGTGCGCCGAAATAAACCTCGAATAGTAAGGTTTAATAAATGACAGAAAAAAAAACAAATGTACACAATTCTTCCTCTTTTTATTAAGAGGCTCTGCAAACTTAACTTCTTGGATATATTTAACTTAATATTCATGGCCTGAATTACTATTTCATGGAGAAACTCAATGTTGTATTTGGAATTATTGTACGAAAACCTTGCTCTTAACCTTGCAGTGAAATGACTTCATTAAAGATGGTCCTTAGTAGTAAAAATGAGTAGCTCGGAATAATAGCACACAGACTGAGAAAACTGAGCAGTAGGATCATATTCGAAGTAATAGTGGTAATAACCTCAAACTATGTAAGGTACTAGACCAGTGGCTTCCAAATCTTTTTCACTGACCTCATCCCAACCCCTCTGTTCTTGACGTGCGTGACATATGAAACATTTTTTTTTTTTGTAATTGCCTTATGGTCTTATTCATTGTCAGGTGAAAGTCACGCGCCACCCATGTCAACTTTCAGTGACACAACATAAATTGTTGCTAAATTCCAGAATCTTTACTGGTTCGTGTAGTAGTAGTAAGTAATGCAATGTTATCAGGGTTTTTGTTGCTGATTATTCTAAATCTGCAGTTTACGATATTCGTACTGGATACTCTTCAGTAGTTTGGGTTTTTCTCTCAACAGGAATTTTCCTTGATGAAAGCGTCATAAAATGGAAGACGTCTGAGCTTAAAAAAGGGTCAGAAGTAAAATCATGGATTATAGACAATGGAATTTCAAAGATGAACCAACGTGAATTCTTTCCTAGAGATGAAGGATTTATGGACACGGGGCACGTCTCCAGGATAAAGAAAGATTTGTCAAACGGAAAAAAAAAGAGAAAACTATCAGGAGATAAAAACTTGTGGGCATGGGAATTAAAAGCTAATATATCTTTGAAAAGTGATGCGGAAAAACACCGAATAGCAGGTGATCTAAATGACTTCCGTACAAAAAATGTAATTAAACACAAAAATATAAGTAAGAACGGAAACAAAGTAGCTCGACCACCCCTGTATAATACTGATGAGTTTGACCTAATACTGAAGAGCAAAGGTGTAAATAAGTCTAAAGTAGAACTTTTCCAAACATGGGACTTGATGAAAAATTTTATGAATGCTCTATTTCAGAATCTTGAGTCTGATCCTGACCATTTTAGTGTTAATTTGCAATACAAGCTTAAAAAGAAAGAACCCCGTGTCTGTAGCAAAGATCGTGACAATAAAACCGAGATACTTAAACATCAAACCCTTAACTCTACCGTCAGTACTACAGAAAATGTGACTGCCGAACTTGCAGATTTAAAACTTGCAGAATCTTCCGATGTTCTGGACCGTGAATCCAGAGTTGGTTTCATCGTCGATGCAAATTCTCAAGAGCAAAAACCTTCCTACCTCATTACAGACTCCTCCATCGTGCCTGGTATAGCGAGCACTACGAAAGATGTTCAAACCACAACTACTTCTGAAGCATTACGTAAATATACTATTCTCTCTAAAGAGCTATCAAAGAGTAGTAAAGTGAAAGGTAAGCTATATAAAATTATACGTTTCATTCCAACAGTCTTGTTGAGCTTGTATCTTTTTAAAAAGAAACTTGTTTTCAATCTTCCAATCTGCTAGTTATGATTAAGAAAATTAATCTGTATTGTTTCCGAATAAATTATTTTAACTCTTATGCGTTCTCCAGTTACGTGCACTAAAAGGGTACGTTAACACTAGTCACAAGCGTAAACAAAGTAAATATGGCGTAACTAATCTATATTCAGTATAGAAAAAGGAAAATATACAAATTTTTAAGCGTTAATAATCACAGCTGTTTCAAAATTTTAGTATTGTTACCAAACATTCGAATTCGACGTATTTTTAATTCCCGAAGTTCGTCATTATTGCATTCAAATTTCAAAACTTGTGTAGTTAATTTAAATGGAGGAAACTTGTTAATTAGATGCAGTGGCAGAATCCATTATCTACTACTATAGTCAATACTATGGAGCAAAATAGTCCCAAATTGTTAATTAATGATGGTTTATGCAAACTCACGAATGAATATTTGCTGTAAAATTCGTGACGTCTTGTGTAGCTACTAGTTTGGCTACCGACTTTGACGTTATCTCAGTCGCACGCTCTATTTTTTAATCGCACATTTCTTTTCACATCTATTTTCTTCTATTGCGCTACGACTTTTTGTTAATAGCTGCCAACAAATGTGGCACTCGATAGTAACCAATATGCATTTTTAAGAATGCAATCCTATTATGCAGAACGGACTTGTAGTTCACAAAACCAAAGTCTTAAGGTTAAAAGTGTGGTTTTCCTTCATTGTCAACTTACTTTATAGTAATGCTAGGGAAATTGAATCAAATTTCTTGTCATCACTCGCATTTACTTTGTACAGCCGAATCGAGCATAATCACTTTAATTTAAGCCACTATCAAGTGATGCTAAACGCTATTTAACCAGGAAACTCTAGTTTCAAAAAATTAAACGTATTCTTAAAGTTGGCAATGAATAATCTTATTTCGAAAACTAAAATGCCAATCTAGCTTGCTTGGCTTAACCGAATACTTGTGAACATGTTTTCACCGAGGTTTTGCTGTTTGTTCGAAATCGAAATGAACTCTCTCACAATCTGCTTTGTTTCATACCCATAGTCAGTGACTGTGCATAGACGAGCGCAACACTTCAATCAAAATTGAGTACATTTTGTAGAATAACTTCACGTGCAATTCGTACTCGGTCCACATTTAAGATCGAATTGTACGTTGTAAAGACCTATCAGAGTACTAAAATCTCTAGATGTTTCAACTAGACTTTATATCGTATTGAAGGATTGTCTTGAAATGACCGAAAGAACAATGGGACAGGCAAACGGAAGAGGTTGAAGAAACATGTTATACAAGTATGAGAATAACACGCTTGACTCGTAGTTTAAGCAGTAGACAAAATGTACTGTGTACTTTAATAAACTTCCACACATTAAAAACTTAAATTCAACTTGTGGTAAGTCTTCAGTGAAATATCTGCTTAAAGTAACTTTTAGCAGTTTCTTACAATTCAAGAGCAAGAATATCTTAACGCACTAGTTAAGCAACTTTGTATAAAAACACAAACAAAACTAAGATCAAAGTTCTCGTAATTTTACGCTCAAAGTTACAATTATTGCATTTGTTACATTTGATTAAGCAAGATTAAACTATCTAAGGGTATTAAAACTCCAAGTGAAGTTTACAAGAGAATCTTAATATGAAGTTAATTAGTGAATAAGTTATCTAAACTTTAGTGCATTGTATATTTCGTATTTAAGTAAGACTGCAATTTCGAGGATTAATTGATTTATTGTTCATACAAGTCTTCTGATATTACGAACTTTGGGACGGGAAGCAAACAGTCGAGTTGTAATGGCATAGCGTGGAAATTAATGGGGATGTTTCTTTTTCGCACTATTAGAAGACTTTCAAAAAGAAACGACACGCCCAGAACGTATTCCAGTTACAGACTACTTTGGTACCGAAGTAACCTCGACCACGAAAACTATCGTTTCCGACACGGACAGTTCACTAAGGATCGCCGCAACAGCCTCAACCACCACAAGCATCGCTGTTGACGCCACGGGCTTAACGAGTGCTAAAACATCCTCAGACAGCAATGGTACTACTAATATAACGAGTTTGTCAACGAGTGACGAAACTGTTTCAGCCAAGAAAGTCGATGCTCTTGTAAAGAGCGCAGGAGGAGCCTCAACAACCAAGGATGTTGCTACTGACACCATTAGTTTCTTAATGAGTGCCGAAACGGCCTCAATTGTAACAGGTTTATCAACGAGTGTTATATTAGCCTCTTCAACCAAAGGTGTTACTGATACGAGTTTATCAACGAGTGACGAAACAGTCTCGACCATGAAAGTCGTTACTGCTGACACCATGGGTTTCTCCACGAGTGCCGAAACGGCTTCGCCCACCACGACTTTACCAACGAGTGCCGAAACAGTCTCGACCATGAAGGTCGTTACTGCTGACACCAAAGGTATCTCAACGAGTGCTGAAACGGCTTCGCCCACCACGACTTTACCAACGAGTGCCGAAACAGTCTCGACCATGAAGGTCGTTACTGCTGACACCAAAGGTATCTCAACGAGTTCTGAAACGGCTTCGCCCACCACGACTTTACCAACGAGTGCCGAAACAGTCTCGACCATGAAGGTCGTTACTGCTGACACCAAAGGTATCTCAACGAGTGCTGAAACGGCTTCGCCCACCACGACTTTACCAACGAGTGCCGAAACAGTCTCGACCATGAAGGTCGTCACTGCTGACACCAAGAGTTTGATTGCTGAAACTTTCTCAGCGGCAACTCCTATGGCAGCTGACCTTAAGGGTTTACCCACGAGTGCTGAAACTGCTTCAACTACAACGGGTTTACCCACGAGTGCTGAAACTGCTTCAACTACAACGGGTTTACCCACGAGTGCTGAAACTGCTTCAACTACAACGGGTTTACCCACGAGTGCTGAAACTGCTTCAACTGCAACGGGTTTACCCACGAGTGCTGAA
This sequence comes from Tachypleus tridentatus, assembly GCF_004210375.1. Lineage (NCBI taxonomy): Eukaryota > Metazoa > Arthropoda > Merostomata > Xiphosura > Limulidae > Tachypleus > Tachypleus tridentatus. The sequence goes on along the minus strand of NC_134833.1, from coordinate 116,132,529 downwards.
ACTGCTTCAACTGCAACGGGTTTACCCACGAGTGCTGAAACTGCTTCAACTGCAACGGGTTTACCCACGAGTGCTGAAACTGCTTCAACTGCAACGGGTTTACCCACGAGTGCTGAAACTGCTTCAACTGCAACGGGTTTACCCACGAGTGCTGAAACTGCTTCAACTGCAACGGGTTTACCCACGAGTGCTGAAACTGCTTCAACTGCAACGGGTTTACCCACGAGTGCTGAAACTGCTTCAACTGCAACGGGTTTACCCACGAGTGCTGAAACTGCTTCAACTGCAACGGGTTTACCCACGAGTGCTGAAACTGCTTCAACTGCAACGGGTTTACCCACGAGTGCTGAAACTGCTTCAACTGCAACGGGTTTACCCACGAGTGCTGAAACTGCTTCAACTGCAACGGGTTTACCCACGAGTGCTGAAACTGCTTCAACTGCAACGGGTTTACCCACGAGCGCTGAAACTGCTTCAACTGCAACGGGTTTACCCACGAGCGCTGAAACTGCTTCAACTGCAACGGGTTTACCCACGAGCGCTGAAACTGCTTCAACTGCAACGGGTTTACCCACGAGCGCTGAAACTGCTTCAACTGCAACGGGTTTACCCACGAGCGCTGAAACTGCTTCAACTGCAACGGGTTTACCCACGAGCGCTGAAACTGCTTCAACTGCAACGGGTTTACCCACGAGCGCTGAAACTGCTTCAACTGCAACGGGTTTACCCACGAGCGCTGAAACTGCTTCAACTGCAACGGGTTTACCCACGAGCGCTGAAACTGCTTCAACTGCAACGGGTTTACCCACGAGCGCTGAAACTGCTTCAACTAAAGTCGTTACTGGTGATACCAAAAATCTTTCAAAGAGGGCCGACACATTTGAAACCACATACTTACCTTGGATCACTCGTACCGTTTCAACTACACTGAACGATCAAGGATTCGATGTTTCTGAAACGTTTCATACGTTTTCAGGGAAAACAGATATTCCGTACGCAACTGAAGTCGTTGGCAGAAGAATATTGAGAGTCACTGAAACAAGTTCTCCCGTAATTGAACTCTTTACTGAAGATACCAGATTCTCTGACATGACTGAAACTTATAAAACAGCCATTCCTTCCAAACCTACAAAACTCTTAACCGCACGTCCTATTATTGAGCTAACGGATTTTTCAGGAGGTGCAAAGTCATCAACCGACCTTGAAAAGGTTGAAACTGAAGAAGCTTCATATTCAGCAACCTGGGATATTCCAAAAAGTATTACAATTTCAACCAAAGAATATATCGGGGACAAGACTGCAGAAAAAGTAGCTCTTTTTCCTAGCACTCATCTCGCTACAGATGTTGAAGTAAAGCCGTCTTCCTCGTTTAGTAGCCCCATCAGCAGCGGTGAGTTATTAGCGGATTTAACAACTGTTTCTTCTTTTGACAGGTCCGTAATAGCTGGACTTGAAGAAAGTCCCGTCATTTCACCAGCTAGGAACTTTTCTATGATCATTGGAGAGGAAATTTCACTTTTCACAAGTTCTAGCGTCAGCGATGAAATACTGGAGAAAATAAAGAATGCTTCCCTGCTTGCAAGGGTTATTTTTACACCAGATCTAGAACCTACAAAAGTTGCTTCCACCCAACAGACTCTAGAAACATTCGATCCAGGATCAACAGAAACTTCAACTGTTTTATCTCTTTCTTCTGCCCTCGTAGATATCATTCCTGCAAACGTGAAGAGTGTTGCTGCAGATGGAAAAGTGTTATCTTCTGCACCCAATATATCATGTTCAACTTTATCGGCTTGTGCTTCAGAACTTCAGAATTTACTGATGCATAATGTTGGTGACATAAAGAACAACTACATCATTCTCATTGTTTTAAATAACTCCGTCGTATATGGAAATATTTTACCTGGAGTAGTAAGTGAAATCATACAACAAATTCCATCAAACCTCAACATGAAAGAAGTTTTAAATAACGTGAAAAATATCACTACTATCGGTGCTCAGACTGAAAACATAAACAAACTCGTATCATTAACTAAGACCCAACGTATATCTAGTTTGCACGAAAAACGTGTCGATTCGGGTGTTGAAACCGCTAGAATAAGAAACTGTTCAAATAACGAAACAGTCAGTGTAAAAAAAGGGACTAGTCTTGTGGAGGAAGGTGTTAGCTTCACAACTGCTTCATCCATCGATCACGTAGAACTTGTTCCAGAGGCTATGAAGTCGGTGAGTGGTATTGAAGAATCTATCAAACTGCTACCAACTGAACATAATCAATCATACCCTAACTTACTTTTATCAACATCTTATATCGACCATAATAAAACTGAGCTTGGAGTTAATTTGGAACCAGCAGAAAACATCACAAAAGAAAGCACAGAATCTGAAAACAACTTTTTAAATGTATGGAACAAAATTAGTGATACTTTTAAAGATTCATTTATCATTGAGATCAAACCTCAAACTAAACCTTTTATTACCGAAAGTTTAAATATATCGCCGACATCTAGGCAAAATATTAGCACAATTCCTCCAAGGCGTTTGGATGTAGATTCTTCCACTCTTTCTAGTGGTAGCTTTATTCCTTGGATTTCTGAAAGCTTTACAAAAGATCTTTCGCTCGAGATAGGAAGTAAATCGAGTGATTTTTGGAGCGAACGTGATTTGAGTGAATTCTCAGCTGGAAGTTCAAGTGAACCAGGTATTAGTCTTTTGATGGAAAGTGAGACTATGCAGAACGATAGTCTGTGGATTGGGAGTGGGGATGAGTCGAGCGGTGACTTGTGGATTGGGAGTGGAACTGAGTGGAGTGACAAATTTTGGACTGGAAACGAATTAAGTGAGCTTTCGGTTGAAATAGGAAAAGAACCAACTGACATATTTGGGACTGGGAGTGAAATAACTAAAGTACCTTATTCACCATCCACGACACACAAATTGTGGAATGAAGAAATATTCGGTATTGAAAATAAACTTAACACAACACAACTTGAAGACTTAAATGGAATTAAGAGCTTTGAAGCGACAAATGTATTAAAAATGAAGACCATTGGGGAATATAAATCGGAAGCTACAATAATGAAGATGAATTCAACCACACGCGCCGTTTCAGAAACGGAACAGCCACACACGCTGTCATCAGATCGCAGTTTTGTGGCTAATTTAACACCAAATGGTAAACCTAAAGTTGTGACCCTATTAGGTTTTGATATACCAGTATTCCAAACGCATGAAGACGGTATTGATGTAACTGGAAAAAGTCTGTTAAATGCTGATTTTACAGCAAAGGTCAGCAGAGAGAGGATGGATAATCTGACATCGAGTTCTATTTCTTCGGAAATTAAACTCTTCACCCCGACTTCGAAATTGACAACTGGAAATGACGAACGGGTTATCTCGAAACCAGTAATAAAAACTAAAATCAAACAGAATATTACTAGACATCCAGCTTCTTTAAAAATGACCAATGAAACTACACACGGAAGAGAAGATTGGATGCCACATTTTAAATTTGATAAGATGGTTAAAGAAACAACAAAATCCGTGAGTGAGAGAACACTTTCAACTGCTTACCAACGAAAACACTTAACACCAAGTTTCAAGAGAAAAACAAGTTTAAAAGATTATACTAGTGTTCGAAAACCTGATGAAGCACATATACCAATAACTCTGGCTGAAAACCATACGCTCAGTGTTTCAAGATCAGCAGAAGCACCCGAGCTTTCATTACAAAGATTTTGTACATCAATCCAACATTGCAATGCTTCTCTGAAAGAGAGATGCGTGTCTAAAGATACGCACTCTATTTGTGAGTGTGGTTCGGCCTTTGCCAGGAATCCTCAAACATCAGTTTGCCAAGGTAAGACAAATATGTTTGAATTAATTTTTAATCCTCATGTAGTTAAAAAAAAAAAAAAGTAACGCACCTTCAGGTTAACTAAATCAAAGTTTATACTACACACAAATATTTTCCAAAATATTAATTGTAGATTTACTGAAAAACAAAGATGAATTACTTTATTTACTCTAAAAGATTATTTCAGTTGCCAATAAATTTTCAAAATCTTAAGTGAATATAAAATCTTAAATCCTGCTTAATTTAAGCACATTTTAGTCTTTCTATATTTTCGAGTCAACCGTGCACAATATTAGTAATGCAAATCAAAACTCTCTACACCTAGAACGCTGAAACATTCATATCGCTTCAATAACACTGTTTTCGTGGCAGTTACAATGGTACATTCCATGCAGGGAACATTCAAACGTTTACGACTTTGAAGTAATTATGCCTCAATTCTTGTCCATTGATTTATTAAATGAATTTCTTTTTTCAGAAAAAATTCCGATTATGGCTTCATTAAAGTTTCCAAATGAAGAATTCACCACAGACTTGGATAATCCTACTTCAGTTATTCACCAACGCAAGAAACGAGATGCAGAACAAACGGTAATAACTTTTATACAAAAATTTATAATACAAGAACTTGGTTATATGCAAAGCCGCACAAGAAGGTAACTGCACTTTGTTCACTCTCCACAACAAACAAAAGAACTAAATGTCGTTAGCCTAGATTAAAATACGATCTTTAGTAGTCTATACTGAAGACTAATTACTAAGGCCAAGCTATCGTGCCAAACTGTATAAGGATGCATGATTTGAATTCTATTAACCACACCCACTCTACCCCATTCCAAAACAAATGGCGCTTAAAACTGAGTTCATGGGTGCGTCTTAATGGTCACATCACACTGTTCGCTCTGATTTTAAAGTAGCCCACAAGTTGGCTTTAACTAAATGCTTTCTCTCCATTGTTTAAGTACAAAATTAGGGTCGGTTAGCGCAGATAGCTTTCGAGAAGCTTTCCACGAAATTTACCAAACAGCAGCTTTTTGGGGTCAAACCTTTATCGGAGATTTCGACACCCTTGGTGAACACAGCGTAAGTAGTTCATTGTGTAACTTTTGTATTTAACTACAAAAAGAAAAGGCTCGAATAGGCCTAATATTAGTTAACCGTCTACGCTGTTCGAGTGCTTATTAGTAAAGATCAAGTTATGTTAATTGTACTAATTTCATTTGTACTATTTAGTTTTATGCTACCACTGTTGCACTGAGTAATTTTGGGGAAAAGGTTTTCAGTCTAACGTTTGTCAAAACGTCTTTAATTCTCACGATCGTTTTGCAGCTAAATATTTAATTATAAAATTAAATGAGCAATTGCCAAACACTTCATTGAATTTTAACGACACTTCTAAACTACCCTCGAACAAAAAACAAACGCTTACATGAAAGAACGTTATTCAACGGTTATAAGCTTCACTGAAGTTATTAAATACAATTAAAAGATAATGTACTTTTTTCCTTTCAGATGTGGTCAGTGGTCCAGTTATCAGACTCTCTTCAGAAACTTGTTGCTCATGTTATTGTTGACAGTTTTTCTGCTGGAAGCGTTGTTCTCAACATTCAAATGATTCTGGCAGGTCTGCATCAGGATATGTCGCCTGAAGAATTGGAAACATTTGTTGGCCGAGAAATTGAGGATGTACTTAACAATAAAATCCACCTGATGCAGGGGGGCGCTTCTGAACCTTGAAAATGCAATTCTTCTGAGTATTTCTTCAGGTTAACTGTTTGTTGGTTACTGTTAAGTTTATCGGTAGAACTACGTTTGTGTAATCGCATCGATAAGTTTCATATCCTTGTAGTAAGTAGTAGTCTTAATTTGTAAGAGTTATGGTAAGTAATATTGTTCATTAAAATTGAGTAATTTTCATTTTAAATCTGAAATGAAAGTTTGCTTCAGAAAAGCTGTTCATTTGACACAAATGGAATTACGAAGTCGTGTTTTGCTTACATATTTTGGCATTCCCTGAATCGCTAATTTTAACAAACAGAATAAACTTGCAAAACTAGCTTTCCACGAACTTTCCAAGATCTGTGAGCGTTCTTAAGTTGATTAAGATTAAAAACAAAATCCGATTTGTTTCCTTTATAAAAAAAAAAAAAAAAAAATTCAAAAACCAATTCCAGGTGCACCTGGTCTTTAAAATATTTTAAATGTGGAAGACCGTGAGGGTTAAATGCCAGTACAAATGTTTAACCATTTAACGTTAAATAGCTCTCTGAAAATATTTCAAGACTCTTGTTGCTTATGGTGATTTTCAACTGAACTGTATTTTAAGATGAATCCTAAACCGTTTCCCAACAGGAATCAACCCTTGCCAATATGAAGAGCTAAACTACTGCAGTAAGAACGCAGACTGTCTTCCAGACACAAGTAAAGCTGGTGGCTTTCGGTGCGTGTGTAGAGAAAAGTACACAGATAATTCTCCAGATGACGACTACCCGGGAGAAGTGTGCATAGGTTGGATTATCGATATATGTAGATATTTTGTCTTTACCTAAAATGTTTTCTAATATTCATTATGCCGCTTTCAATTGATCTTGGATATCACATGTGAAAATCTTTAGCAACATCTTTAGCATAGTAGCTAGATTTTTGAACTATTTATAAGACGAACTGAACTTGCTCCGAAGCACCACTGGCAAATGAACCACGAGTCCATTTCTAATGTAAGGTTTTCAGTATAGCATTAATCGGTGATAGGTTATTAGCTTCTGTAATTTGTTTAAAGTGACTAGATACTTCCTCCTTTTTTAAGGAAAGCGAAATAATTATGTAACAATCTATTTAAAGTACTACATTTCATTTAGATCTCGTACGAATGTTGACTCCAATTGATTTAAAAGGAAATTTAATAAAAAATGCTTAAATACAAGTAACTTTAAAGAAGTTTGTCCTGAATAAGGAGTTTTCTATGAACACGCCATAAATATTTTTCTTCCTTAATGTACATTTGAAGTTTTATGCCTTTTTTTATAAATACGAGTTAAGACTAATATTTACGAATGATAGTAACAGTAGTAACAAATTCGCTTCGGAGGAACATTTGAGTTAAACGTTATTTTGTATTTAAAAAAAAAAAGGCTCAACCTGAGTAATCAGGATACATTAAATACGAAATATTCGAAGTCTGGAGACGAGACTAGTTTCATTCCCAGTTTTGATTAGTACTTTTTTGTTGTAAAAAGCAAATATCATGGAGTTTCCCCCCCCCCCAGTTTATCTGTACTCTTATTTTACGTAAGTTTCTAATAGCTAATTCAAATCTAACGTTTATACAAATGTTTTCTTTTCATCTTTTCAGCAATTTGTCCGAATAATTACTGTCGAAACAACGGTCATTGTCGGGTTGGATCAGATGATAATTTTTATTGCAGGTAAGAAGTGTCCTGACAAACGAATCAAATCTAGTTTTTTGATTAGTTTGTAGATTATTTTACAACAGTACCTTTCATGATTTTTTCCATAAGTCGTAGAGGGTAATGTTGGTGGTCCACTTTGAAATATGCATGTCTTGCTGTTAGTAACTTGTGTATATTTCCACCCCCCTTTTGTTTAGATAACATCACCTGGGTATGTATATAAACAGTCGTGAATATATTAGCAAAACTTCTCAAACCTATGACATTGTTAGCTTATGAATTACTTTACTACCTCTTCTAGCAAAGGTTCAAGGCTTTTTTTTACACTTTAATACAATTACCACATTTGAAACAGTCTAGTACAAGAAATAAAAATGCACAAAGATCATAAACGCGCGTGCGCACTATAAGTTATTGTAACTAAATGATTAACTTATAATCATGTACTATAATAACACCTAAACTTTAAGTTGTAGGGGCATTACTATTAACTTGTTTCTTTAAACAGTCTTTTTTTTTTTTTCTGTGATAAGTAAGGTAGATCGTGAAATACCGTTTGTCGTTCCCCGTATTAAACACCATAACTACTTAGCCTTCAGTTTCCACAATCCCCTACAGCCGTAACGTTCATATCATGACTGTACAAGTTTAGCCATAAACAAATAATGCTCTACTGCCTCCTTCCTTTCAGGTACCGTTTAACCACATTTGTTAAAATTTTTAAAATGTAAATCTGCTGAGTTAAATGCATGATCTATGGGTGTCCTTATACCAGTCACAATTCTACTAGTTTAAGTATTTTCAAAAATCATTTGACGTCATGTATCTTACGCTTGTATTGGTCCCCCTCCTTTCCCAGCATGCATAACCATATATTGTACGTGGACTATACTATTTTTTCGTTGAGCAAATAGTTTTATTTTGCTAAACCAGTTTATATTAGGGTTAATTTACAAATAATTCTCTTTTGCAGCTTTGCTTATCTTTTTATTTGAAATCTGTTCTTTAGTGTCCTTTTGGAACAGTTATACGTCCATTGAGGCCTCCTTGAGGCTGTGTAATATTCCACGTCTGGGTTGTTGGGAGTCGTTAATGTGTACAACTCGCCATTGCTGGCAGTAGTATGACTGCCTGTATTTTTATGGGAAATTGTTCTGGTGTGGCAATAACCGAATAGTTAAATAACAGCAAATCACGGTGAAATTAACGTACGCCTACCCTGTAGGGTTTCACGTTTTCCTTTTTTAAAGAATCTGTTTAGAGTAATGAAAGTGTAAAATCTAAGTCGGAATAATTTCCGCATTTTGTTCATTACATTTGTACTTCTTTTTTTCCTCAGTTGTGCAGAGTGGTATGTGGGAGAGAGGTGCGAAATTCCTGGACTAGGTAAGACGAGCTTCCCACGTATGTATTTCGAAAACTGGCCAACAAAATGCGTAATTTCTTTTACCTTAAACTGAAGAAGTAAAGAATACTTATTATTTTAACGACTTAGTGTCTGTATACGTGAAAAAGGCGTGGTTGTACTTTGAATAACTGACTTTAAGCGTGTATCTGTCGGTTTATATTTAATTGGCATGTTATTTGCAACCCAACAACAACCTTGCAAACAAACACTAATCTGTTCGAGCATCACTTATTAATTCGTATAAATAGTAACTTACATTTGTCTGTACGGAACTTTTTCGCAATTTCTGTCAAACTATAAACCTCATTAGGAAAGCCTTTGTTCAAGAAGTGGAGATTGCACATAAGGTTTTCCATTTAGAATATCCATGTTTTTCAATTTGTCAGCTTTTAAATACAGTATGTTGCACGATGGCAAACAGATTATGACGATTGGCTTAATTTCAACTTTATTTTCGGACTATTTCACACAAACAACACTTCACACGCGTGTAATTTAAAATTAACAGAATATTACATTAAGTACAACTTCAATGGACTTTCCCGATTTGTTTGCGTTTAAAATCATGTCCTGTTAGTTTAAAACCATATGAACACTTACTCGGACGCTTCTGCGTTATCAGCTATTCATCTTAAATTGCCTTCGTTATAACTTTACATTTACTTTATAACATAGCTTTGCGTTTCGTATGTTACCATAAACACATCTTGGTCTTTTTTTTAATTACGGGTTTTATTCTTCGTTTTTTGTGACTTCATTTGTTTCAACTCAAACTGTCATACACTGAATACCCCTAACTGTATATTGAAAATATCATTACTTTGTGCAATTTTTAATAAAGTTGCGTGTATTTGAGTTTGTCAAACTACTTTTTAAATCGGGATTTATCTATCTATTAAATAATTATTTCAAACAAGTATAGCTCAAATGGCGTCTTGCACGAAGTACATAAAACGTCGCAAATATTTTCAAAATTGTAACTAGTCATGTGAATTCTAACAATACTGAAAAATTTATGTACATCTAAGATTTTTGCGAATGTGAACTACTAGTTAGTTCACTGCATGTTTTAAACAGTTTGTGTTCATTAAAACTTAACTTCTCATTACCAATGCTTACATTTTTTAAACAAACGCGAAGGAATAGAACCAAGTAAATTTTCAAATGTAAAAGTTGTAATAAATAAAAATACAGTGAATCAAAACTAAAACTATCATAATACAGCGTGAAGTTGAAGATGATGAAATAAGTTTATCCGATAGCTACTTTACTTAGTCTTAAAAAATTTAACTAAAATGTTTTTATATTTTTATAGCTATCATTGGAGCTGTAGCCGCCATAGCAGTTGTACTTCTGGTGGTGCTCACAGTAATACTTGTTTACACTATATACAAGTAAGTTTTTATTTTCGGTAAAATCAATGTAACTTAAAATGCACGCTATATGTTTGTATGCAAGCCAATTTGATACAGCACTTAAACGTACTTTTTCTACTTATGCTACACTTTAAATTTGTCGCAGAATTTAACAGGTTTGGTCGTCGATTTATCGTTTAAACCTTGATTAAGTCAGCTGGTTTTCCTCGGCCTCGTTTCTTCGTATAGTTATACTTGAATGTATTGATTTGAAACTGCATAAAGAAAATATTAATTTTGTAATAACACTTGCCTTCTCGTTTTAATATATTAGTGGATATTACTCCATTTTATATATTTGTAAACATAACCAGAAATTTTGATTCCAACATGGATTATATTCAAACTACTATTCATCGTGCGGAAATTTATCGTTTTTTTGAAGGAAAACGTAGACTGAAAATGAGTTATTTACCGGCACATTCTAAAGAGGTTGTAATGTTTAATTTCACGTATTACGATTTAAAATAGCCTAAAACTAAGTTGAAACTAATTTAAATTCAGAAGTTAATTGTTATATCAAATTTATTTACAAACAATATGGATAGATTTCTTTCTTAATACGAATATAATTTAATATACAAACAATATAACATGTTTATTTCATAGTTATTGCAAACGATTTATATACAAGTTTTTCAGACTCCTATCTAATCCAGAACTGAACCTATCGAGGGTTCACGATGAATGAATTAATTTTGACTTTATCGGTACAGTTCAGTTAATGGGAAGCTACCTACCTATTCGCTACTTACGTTTTTTGTTTTTGGGTTTTTTCACAGCTGAAGTTATCTTCGTAAAAATATTAAAGTCCGATGTTGATTTACTGAAGTTAAAGGGCTTATTTCGAAATATATAAACGTTTCTGCTCAATAACTGAAGTTTCCGATTAATAAATGTTTATCAGTTATAGCTTAGATTAGTGTACCAAAGGTTGCAAACCTATAGTATGTATACTGTCTCCTAGCGCGTCGTGTTGGTTGATTTTATAGGCATGTGGTGAATATGTAGAAACTTTAACTGCCACAACAATATTGACGATACGCTAGTGCTTTCATTAAAGATGTCTACAATTTAGTAAATAGATAAGTCTACAAATATAATTTAACCCTGACGTATATGGATTTCTAAGTATATTAAATGTACAATAGTAACTTCGTCAATAAATAATAAAATATGTAATGTATATGCAAGAGTTGAGCTACTTTATCAATATTTCAATGAGTGTCAATGATGGTTTTGTAACTTAATTCGTAAAGCTTTCTGTGAAATATCGGTTATGAAATAAATTTCAGCAGATCAAGCATTGTTTTCAGTTAATGTGTGGACTATTCTAACCTTCTGAAACTTGTCTGATCTTGCATACCGCTACCTTCAAATTAAAACCTAACCCTTCTAACAAAACGGTTATATTAAAAGATGGTGTTTTATATTTGGTAGGCGAAGTCGACCACATCGAAGATTGCCGCATCAGTTCCGCGGTGTATCTGGTAAAAGGAGAAGTGTTCAGTGGAATCAAAAAACTCTTTGGCCTGGAATAATTCCTACAGATGATGAACACGTTATACCAGCTCGTTATCAGTCTATAGCTCGTAGTCCTCTAGTATTTGAAGATTCGTTAACACTGCCAGTCTGACGATAAACAAACATAGGTTAGTAAATATTTCCTCTTTAAAATAAAAGATACGAAAATCATGTTACCTCTTGTTTACGTTATGGTACTAGTTGGTCAATCATATCTGAAAATAGTTTAACAAATTCACTACCACATATTAGGTTTTAAAGAAACTCCTATGTACTTAAGCTAATTCTCATTTAAATGCTAATGATGTTAGATATTGTAACAAATTCACTACCGCCAAATAGTTTAACTATTTTCAGAGATATTTGACCAATGAGCCACTTCTTTTTAGTTGAGTAAATAAGTTGGACTTTCAGTAGTAAATAACTAATGAAATCGGTGTTTTATCTTTCAGTTCAGTTACCCAAACGTATTAAATTATGACAACTAAGGTTATTACAAATCTTAAATTCCATAAAGATTATTCATGTCCTAGGTTTGCCTGTCTATTTGATTGATTTTCTTTGAATAATAAATGAGCAGATCCAAAAATGCAGGGAAAAATTGTTTGTAATATGTGGCTAAAGCGTAGAAAATCATCCAACAATTATCAGAACTGACAAATATTTTCTAAAGGAACTAATCGCCGAAAAGACGGACGAAAACTTTTCAAACAAAATTTCCGTGTTGAAATAACATTTCAATTTTACAGTAGTTTTAGTTACATAAACTATCTTGAAATATCCTTTAAACTCTACTTATTGATGTATTTAATCAAGTTTCCCTCGAAACAATCCTTTTTTCTTTCTCCAGCTATTCAAGATTGAATCCAGTAACTGTGCTGCAGTTATCGTTGAATTTCTGGTATCCAGTTGTATTTTTAACATTTTTACTTTTTACTGTAAAGTAATTTTTAAGGTTTTATTTTTTCTTTTGTATAAAAAAACAAATGTTTAAGTTTAAAATATTTTACTTTGAATTGTTCTTTTAAACTGGCTGAGTTTTTAATCCACTCTTAGCATGTTATTTTGAAGTTGTATTGAATATTTAAGATCTTGTAAATTTTAACTTTTCTACATTGTTTCACAGGAATATTAAATTCTTCAGTTAAATTTCATATGAAGAGCTTAGTGAGTCTTTTCTACAAAAAATCGCAGAAATATTAAGATTTCTTTATTTTCGTAATTCAGCGATATTCATTTCAAATACTAGTACACTATCATAACTTCAATTTCTTAACGAGAATTTACAAAAACATGCTACATTGGGTTGCATATTACAATTTCAAATAGCCTAAAAACTAAATCAACTCAGTTTTAAAGCTCAATCTAATCAAATTTATCTTTTAAGATTTATAAACATCTGTTATGGTAATTTTATTGATAAACAAAACGTTTCGACTTTCCTAGGTCATCTTTCAGCTGACAAAGTTGGCAACTGACCGTTGCTGGACACGTACATTAGGGACAAGAATATAAATGGGTACTGGGTTGTAGGAGGCGCTGCTATTGAATGCTACTGTATTAGTGTAAAGGTTTTAGTTGCTGTATAAGTAAGGCTTTGATTTTGCGTTTAATTTGTTTATTTACGTTATCTGGGTGTTTCTATGGTTGTATTTGAGTTGGTGTTCAAAAACGTGTGAAGGTGTTTTTTGTTCTTTAAATCTAGTTTCCATTTCTGCTCTTCTCTCCAATATAGAAACAGTGGAAGTTGTTGCAATGCATTTTATAAGTTATACTGTATTTGTCAGTGTGGTTTTATACTTTGTTTTTAAATGAAATTGGTGTTTACTGGAATGTTATGTTTAGATTTTTCCAAATGTTTAAAGTTTACTTTGACGTCGGGAACATGTATACAGTAGAATAAGGTTTTGTAGTTTGTATTTTACGATTTGTTTTGTTCTTGGTCTAGGTGTGCATATATTTTTTTTTTCCCAGTTTTTGAGGAAATTTGTTGTTTATTTGGTTTCTTAATGTCTTTGTTTTATGTGCTGAGTGCCAGGGAATGTATAATCCGGTATGGGTGATTTTTCTGTGGATTTGCTTTGAATTTTGTATCAGTTTTAGTTATCTTGAGGTTAAATCTTATTTGGTTAATTTTTTTTTCTGTTCAGAGGTGAACTTAATGTTGGAGCGTATCGGAGTTCACGTGATTGAAAAAGCTGTTCTGTAGATGTGAATCCAGCAACTATATCAACACCACTACCAGGGTGTAAGGCTGAATTGATCGCTTGAGATCCAATCTGTGATAAAAAATGTTGGTTAAAATTGGTGACACGGGATTCCTCACAACGTTGGCCATTTATTTGTAGATAGTTTTGGTTATTGAACATAGTTTTGGTGGTAGTGTATTCTATGAGGGTTGCTAACTGGTTGCTATGGTTGTGTATCAATGGGTTGGGGTCTTGAATATAAAGCTCTAAAGCTATCTTGCAGGCTTCAGTTGTTAGGACTTTTGTGAATAGGGAGATTACACCAAAACTGGCCATTAAGGCTTTACGATTTAGTTGATTAAGAAGATATTTAAAGTCAAAAGATCTTTGAAAAAGTCTCCGGCTGACGTTACATATTTAAAAAATGTCCACGCTATATTTACCGAGGTTGTAGTTAAGTGATTCGTAGGTCGGCAGTATGGCTTGTAGTGGACAATCTGGTTTGGGGGTGCAGTATAGTTGTGCGTAAGTCCGTCTTTCTAGATAAGAATAGATAAGAAAAATGTTTGTTCACTACGATCGTCCAATACACAATTCAAAACAAATCTACAGAAACATCGCCATACTCGATTATACATTTCCTGGGAGTCGGCACATGAAACAAAACAAAAGCGAAACATTTTAAGAAACCAAATAAACACAGCCACAAATCTATGCTACCTGATGAAATTAACAAAAACCACTTCAACAAATTTCTTCAAACCGTCGGAACTTGTATGCACACACACACACCTAGACCAACAAACAATAAATGGCAAGATACTACATCTTATACTGCTGCATACCGTGTGTTCCCGACATCAGCGAAAAAAATCATTTGGAAAAAACTTGAAGCAAAACACATTCCACTAAACACCAAATTTATTCAAAAACCAGGTCCAAAACTGAAGTCCATATTATATAAAAACTAGTGACAAACACAACGCCAACATAACTTAATACAATGCAACAACTGCCATTTCTATATTAGGGGAAACAAAAAAAAATGGAAACTAGATTCAAAGACGCAAAAAAAACGCCTTCGCACGTTTTTGAACACTGCAACTCTAAGCACAATATAACCATAGAAAACTCTGATACTAAAGGAAACAAAAACGCAAAATCCAAGGCCTCCTTATACAGCAACTAAAATCAAAATTAAACCTATACCTAATTTTAATTAAGTTAACATCTAATTGCAACGTTCCTACAATCCCGTACTCATTTATACTCTCGTCCACAAGACATGCCTTTCAATGGTCAGGTGCAAACGTTGTCAACTTGAAGATGACCGACGAAGTTCGAAATTTTGTGCTCTGTTTATTAAGTGTTAATACCCATACCAGCCGTTCTGCGATACTTTAATCTCGATCGCGTTTCTCGTCATCAAAGGTGTCTCTTATCGCATCGTGTTGGTTAACTTTTATAAGCGTGAGGCAGTGACGGCGCCACGGTGAATTTGAGCTCCCCCAAATGAACCAAGCTCCCCCAATATAGTTACCTACATATATTCCTAAAATATGGAAACTCAATCGTCGTTGTTGCTTAACAACTAACATCAAAGAGACCTAGATCTGTAGAACTCAACGTCTTCATTAAGACCGAAGTGTGTCATGCGTCCCATAGCAACTAATTGAATGCACTGAAACTCGTGCTCTGTATTGCCTCTCCCCATTCTATCTTGAGCTTTGAATATTAGACAACCGCCTTGATTTCAAGTTACAATAGAACAGGCGCATTGTTTTGGAGTAATATTGATTATAAACGCATGATGAAAGATAAAGATAGTTAGCCTGATAGTGACCTTACTTTGCCTCAGTGTATTAACTTCATGGGGTGATTCGTTTCTGCTATGTAAACTGTCTGTTATATTTCTTTTTGTAGCTTTACTCTTAATGATATTAAATGTTCAATATAAGCTAACCTTGATTTTCCTTATGTATTACCTCGGATGGAACTTAGGTGAGCTTCCTCTTTTATATATATGCATATTTTCATAAACAGATTATTTCTTTGTAATAATGAATTATTAATCGGAGTACGAGTTTCCAATGAAAACTGCATTGAAAACGCAGTTCAAAATAGCATACCTTTCTGAAATGTACCTTGGTATTTGCATTATTATAATTTACCATCTATACTTCATATTGATGGCATTTTGGAAAGCCCCTCCACAGTTTACCTCAGCCCCCCCTCCATAACGAAAATATCCTGGCGCCGTCACTAGCCACTATCGTGAGGCGAATTTGTAAAAATATTAGATGGACAACAATATTGATGATACGCTTGTGCTTTCGTTAAACATCTATTGGTTTTTACACTCGAGTCTTCTACAATTTTAATGAATAAATTTGCAATACACGCTTGACAGTGCAAGTTACGTGCATTTCTAAATGCATATTTCACTGCAACTTCTATATTCAAATGTAAATACATCAAAATTATGTACATTAATGCAAGTTAATTGTAAGACGGTATTTTCCTTTTATTTTACACGCACTCACTTAGGTCGTTTGACCAATCTCAACCGAACTTTCACATAATTTGAAAGAAGAGGCACTTATTGTTGTTGACTGATATTTGAGATAAGTTAACGTTACCTATGTCTAGATGGTACTACGTCCTGACAAAGAAGAAAAATTTTTTTCAACGCAATACATACATAGGGGGGGAGGAGATCGTACGAATATATTGCATATCTAACACCTGGCTATATTTTCTACGGAAAAATACAAATAAAAAGACCACTAATGTAAGATCCATTCTGTTTTAGAATCTACTCCAACATCCACAATAAGGCTGATACAAATAAGTTTCTTGAATTGTACATATTTTGACCCTATTCTTTCGATATCGGCCCGCAAGAACAATGTGGAAGGATTTTAAGTGGATCTTGAAAGCGAGTATCGGAACGCGCACCTCCTGCCACTACTGATGGCACTATTTCTACAAAGTCACTCTGAGTATCTTAAAAGTGTAACCATGTTTTTTAGTATTTACATGAATAATTCTGAAAGCTTATACAAAACACTCGAGGTAATAACGAATATTGTAATAGAATATTATAAATAGTGTATTAAATAAATGTTTCAAAAAGTATTTTATCATTAAGTGCACAGTTAACCATTAATTTACGTTATTAATATTTTTCACTAGTTTTCTACTATACAACAAATCGGAGTTAAATGTCGCAAAATAAACTGATATTTATGATTAAACTGTTTCACCGTAAACTTGAACCTTTACCTTAAGTTCACTATTGCCGATTTTTCTCTCTGGTGTTTTTGTGCGAGTAAATAACATTTTCGGATATTTTCTACAAGTAGCAGCCCAGGAAGTCTCTTGTTAATTATAGCATTGGTGTTTTTGTTATCGTGTTAGTGTACAAACTAAGCTATATTTTACTGTTTTTGTATGTTGTTAGTTTGCACGTTGACTCAAGTGTTTGTAAAATATTTTATCAAAAAGATCTCGAACGAAATTCAAAGACTGAATTATCTTATTGATGCTGGTTTCAATAAAATTGTTGTAGAACTTTAAAAGAAAATTGCGTTATCTGTTTATATTTATATAAACCTGTAACATTAATTGAAATAACACTTAATAGATTAATTCAATTTAGCTGATCCGCGTAAATACAATAGTTTAACTCTTTTCATTTATTTCGTGGAAATAATATTTTATTAACACGTAATTTCTAAATATGTAATATAACGATGGTTTAAGAAAACTACGCTAGAGGGAAAATAAATTTTGGTGGTATCGCGCAGCTGTGAACACCGAGGTTAAATGACAATTGTAACCACCTGAAACAGTTTGGTTGGAAGCACTTCGAAAACATCTTTTAAATGTCATGGAATCATCCTCTAATAGCGAAAGTTCAACTTTGACGTGCAAAACTGTCACGCATGAATTGAAAAATGGTAAGGAACCTAAAAGACTTAATCTTACACTTTTTCATGTGTATGTGTATATCACTATATCATGGTATATGAGCCATCAAAATGAGTCATCATTTGTGACCCTGTAACTAACAGGGTGTTGTGGATTGAAGCTGAGCCTTAACACAACGATATAGATGTTACTAAATGCGACTCGGATACGAAACAGACTAAGTTAGACCTTGCAAAATAAGCTAGTTTGGTCACCCAAATGTGTAAATGTGTCCTATTTTAGGGCGGTGATATTTTAAATGTTGTTATATATGCCTACGCTATAATATTCTCAAGTAATGTTTATAAGTTTTAAAAATTAATTAGGAACATCTCGCAAAAAGTTCAAAGATTGGAAAAGAACATGTTGATGTTGCTTTACGTTAAGAGTATCATAGAAGTTTAAATAAAATTTCTTTATCTGTAAAAAGTATGATCACATTCAAATTAGCTTATGGTAAGTTGTATAGGTTTCAAAGAAAGTATTAAGTGAAATATATTTGCATTTTAACTGTCCAGATTTAGACATCTTCCACATGTGCATATGCTCATTTAGAAAAAGTTAGTCATGTTGCAATACTTCTTTACAACATATTCTTAGCTTCAAGTTTGATAAGACTTTTATAATGGGGTTTGAATTTAACAGGTATTTGATTATGTGAAGAAGATTGAAAGGTTGTATTAAAAAGAGGTAAAATTATTGCAAAGTAAATGATCACAAACACACTCTTAGTAATAAGTTATTTTTCTATCAAAAACGGTGCAAGTAGCCTTATTGCCTTCAGCCATAAAGCACCAAAACAACCAACCAATCTATCACAAATGTGTAGCATTATATTTGCTTGTACAGTCTAAATCATAGCATTAAATGTAGTTATTGAAACCTAACTACAAAAGGCCAAATAAATTAGAACAAAAGATTTTCAAACTTCCAGATTACTAGGATTGGATTTTAATTGATGGTTCATTGTAATGGGATAATAATACAATTAAAAACTGTTATTATGTATTTTTTCCTTATATAAATGTAGTTGTAAAAGTTAAACTATTGGTATTATTCTGCATTTGAGTTAAAATATATTTAAGTCTAGAAATATTGATTTTAAAATACTTGTGGGAAAACTTGTGAATTTTTTAATCTGTCACTATCTTATTACAATAAGTCATATATATATTTATGTGTAAAATACATGTTTAATACTTCCATATCAGAAATAGAATAAACTTTGAAAGAAAACCTTTCTTCATGATCATATAAAATTTTGAACTTCTGGAGGAAGATGTTTGTGCCAATAGCTGTGAAAGAGTTGAAGCACTTGTTTAGTGAGATGGATACCAAATGTTACTTGGAACTGGCATCTTTATGATTTGTTTAAAACTAGCTTTTAGTCTTTCAAAACTGAGTCTATTACTACCACCAGCCAAGTGTACGTTGACCTCGCATTTCATATTTAAATGAAATAAGTAAATCTTGTGAAATCAAATTTGACCAATAAAAAGGCAGAAAAGTGCAGTAGAGGCAGTAAAGTGTAAGTTCCTTTGTGAGTCAATCAAAATTAAGATCACTTGTGAAATGAATGTGTGGTAATTCATAGAATAATTATTGGTAAAACTCAGATTCACAGCTTTGATATGTGAAAAAGCCAGTGCATGTGGGTAACACCATATTCCAAAGATGGATTTTACGTTGAGATGCTTAGCAACAAAAACGATAAATTTCTATATTTGTTAGTCTATGTACTGAAAGTATAAAATAAAATCTGTAGACAGCAAAACTGGAAAAAAAAAATTCATTTCTTCATTTAGTCTCCATTGATTAAAGAGTTTTCTATTTAGTAAAAACATTGGTGATATAACAGAAAATAGCTTAATTCAGATATTATCCAAGTTTAAAATTGAATTGATATTTTTTACTTTTGTAACAAATTTTATACACTTGGCTCTAGGTTAGGTGATTCCACACTCTTTACTTTAGGTTTATTATACCAACACTCAACAATATTTACAAGGTTTTGCAGCACACAGCCTCCTTTCACCCATACACTTAAAATGTAATGTGTAGATATTTATCAAACTATTCTATCTGGATAAATGCATTTTGGTTTTTATGACTCCTTCTGTTTAAGAAAATCAAGCATGATGTGACATGTACTGGGTTTTATACAAATTGGATAATGTGTATGTTTTTGATCCAATAATCAAAGGGTGGATGTCATTAAAGTATAAATTGTTAATTTTAATCATTTATTTTTCATGAATAACATCAAAAGGTAATGTGCTTTAATTCCTTAGGTATAACAACATAGCTTATAATTACCCTCTGTGGAATATGAGGTTGATATTTAAATATAATGTGGATATGGAGCTATTATTTTATTACATGTTTCAGCTGTGCATGCAAAAGAGCACTTTGTTTCCCAAAACTCTGCAACTATGTACTTAATAAAAAGATTTTATAGCACTATTTGATCACCTAATTCATGTCTGGTAGGACTGTGTCAAAGATTAGTATAGCAACAGCTGCATCAGTATTTCATTTTATTTTCTTAATATGAATAACTTTATTTTGATTCTGATTTAAAAAGGTTTTTCATGTTACAAATTTAAAAGGGGGTGTGGCAGCAAAGCAGGCTGTGAAGAATAATTAACCAAAATATGCTCTATTGGTACTGCTATTACAAACATTTGTATCAGCAAATAAAATGACATTTATGATTTTTAATATATTTACCTTAATTTACTGTATCATGACACATACCATACCATAACCATTGTATCAGGATACATTTATTGTAAAGACCCTACTGATACCAAGTACTGGTATCTGGTATTATTCAGGAACAATTATTGTGGAATACTAAGTGTATAGTGCAACTGTACATAGAACCATGGTATCTAGACTTTTCAGAACAAATACATTTCCCTTTAAATGTCACCCAAATATAATCTTAATTAGTAGTATAATGTACTTACACTACTAATTAAGATTAGGACTCTTCTTAAAATAGTGATATGGTATCATAACTTAGTCATGTGTAAACACATTTATATCCTGCACCAGATATGAGAAAGTAAAGTTTAGTTTGAATGAATACCATGCAGTACACCAGCAACATGTATTGATATTTTGACCAGCCATTACATTGTACAACTAACATAAAATATGGTAACATACCTTCATCTCTCTCTGTATCAACTGATGTATTATTGAATTTTTGTTAATTAATATGAAACATTTAAAACTATTTCACAAATAAGTAACTTGAAAATGTAATCTGTTTAGTACATATGTTCTCATATTTCTGGGTGCTATTATGGCAAGGGCACATGGCATATGTGATTTCTTGTATCTGTAAAAGTTGAAAATTGTTGTCCATGTTTGCTCTTTTAGGTCCTTATTGATATCCATTCTGTGAGTGAAACAAACTTGATTTTCTAAATCAGGTGCTGGTAACTCATTTTAATATCTAAATATGCCACACAATTTTCACCTGTACTACTAGAAATTTCAAATCGTAAGAATTAATGTAAAGAAAATGATTGGTTTTCTGTTGCTGCTTACTGTTGAGTTAAAACAAATTATAAATATATTAATTTGTATTTCATAAAAATGTTACATGTATTGTGTAAATTTCTGTTTCTAATTAAATTTTGCACATTTATATGAAAATATAAGCAAATTGTTTTACACTTATTAGTACTGGATTAAAAAGGTTGGTTTTTAGTTTTGTTGTTTTGTTAATAATTCATTAAACTTTTGAAGATTATGGAATCCTGGGAGACAAGTGGCTCTTAAATTTAGTATTTATCATCATTTTTCTGTATTACTGTATAGGTGAATAGCTGCTAAATAACTAGGTACCAGAATAAGTGTAGACAAAAACTGGTTTTTCAGTTGAAAAATAATTTGTATTTTTCCTTAGTAGTAGAAAATGGCTTACTGTCAAGTGATTGGTTCATTAGTTTATTATTTTTTAATACTGTTAAATGCAAATGGATTTCAATAGAAGTTTATTTTAAAGTGCATTTTAGGTAATTTACTCTGGGTTACATTACAGTATAATTAACCAGTGATGAATCTCCTCATATCAGTGAATTTTTTGTGGACTTGAAGTTGTAGTTTATTCTATTGCTAGAGAGTGTTTTAGGAGTAATTAATCTTTGACACAACTTAGATTCTACAGGAAAAATAATTATTGTAATCTAAAAACATTCTAAACTATACAGTTATTTTACATACTTGCATTAAACCCAAAATGAAATATTGAAGAAGAAAAATTGATTTCTAACAAACAAAGTTATTTCATTAATTTACCTTACAGATTCTACTGCATGTTTGTAAAATCTAGATAAAACTTAAGTTGTTATGCATTATTAATCTTAACTTCACAAAATGTTTGAGTTTGTTTTTTGCTGTGTGATAGTTAATTTTGAAAGTACAAAGTAATTATTATAAAATGCAGTATTTAGTTCAACTGAGTAATGACATAGATGCAAATAACCTGTTGATAAAAAATGAAAATGATAGATTAATGTTATTCTGCTATTATATTTTGATAATGTATGTGAATCATTCCATGTTTGAATGTGTGAAAGTTTCAAGTTGAAAGACGTTTGTAAGAAATTAAACATTGTAAACCTGATACAGAGACTTGCTTCATTACAGTAAAATGTATATTATTATGTATTAAAATTCGTTAATTTACTACATGTATTTCCTGTTTTAATGTATATTCTCTGCTATGTATAAATTCATTATTAGCTGTTTTGTTACTGATAATGAAAAACAAAAACTCTTGAGTTTGTTAGAATATGTTTATAATGAACATGTAGGGTAGTTATGAAGCCATCTGAGGAAAGTGGATTTTACGTTACACTGATTTCTGCAGAGATGGACGATGTGAAACCATCTTAAAAACTTTGAATGGGCTGCAGTTGTGAAGTCAACTTATATCAACTGTGAAAGAACCTTGTACAGAATTTGTTAAAAATGATTGGACATTTTTTATTTTCTAGAAGATGTCACGTATGTGCACTATTGCTGTCCAAAATGCTCCTACTCTTTAGGGTTCCCACTAGAAGTTTCAATTTCCCATAAGAATAGATTACCAAGAGCAATTACACTGGTCAACAAAGTTTTTGTTGCATTTATATCAAAAACTTGGTATTACATAATTTCTTGCCCTGATTTCAGATCTGAAGTTAGTTTTTTCCTCAGTGCTCTACTTTTTTTGCAATCAAGGTATTTGAAAATCTCAAAATTTCGTCATCATCACATTGACGTCGTAGTCTATCATGAAAAATATGTGATAAAATATGTTATAAAACTCTTTAATATAGCTGGGTAATAAAAAAAAAGAAAATACAAGATAGTATAAATGTATTCAAGTTATTTATATAAATTCAATTTTATATCAAGTTATAATTCAATTTATTTATATAAAACTGATTAGTAGATAAGACATTTGCTACTATGAGGAGGCAAAGCTCAATTGCAGTCTACTCAGGCATGAATTTCCGCTTGTAGCTCTTGCGTATGTGGACTGTCTCAGGGCATTCTCGTTTAATGCTCCAGCAGTAATCTGCCATCATATGTTTGTCCCATCTCCCTTGGTAACGCTCTTCCATGGTTACCAAGGGTCCTGATGGAACCGCTCGCCTTGCTCGTCACTTACAGCTCCTGGGTTCTCAGGGAATCTATCAAGATGACTGTACAGATAATGGAGTTTGACACTCATGTTACATCCAAGATCGTGAAAAGCTGACAACATATTCGCTACAAGGGTTTCATAGTTGTCAGCTTTTTTATTACCGAGAGAGTTTGCCATCACTGCCACAAATGAAAGCCATGCAGTCCTTTCCTTGTCGTTCATCTTTCTGGCAAATTCTTGATCACGCACAAGTGCACGAATCTGTGGTCCATCAAAAACACCTGCCTTGATCTTCTCGAAGGACAAACCAGGGAGCACAGAAAATATGTGTTGGAAGCATTCACCGTCAGTATTCAACGCCTTCATAAACTGTTTCATCAAGCCCAGCTTGATATGGAGAGGAGGAAATATGATATTTTCTCGACTGACAATTGGATCGTTGACAATATTTGGCATACCTGCCTTCAGAGTCTCACGTATGGGCCACTCCTTCTGGTTCCAGTGCTTTTCTCGAGCTCGGCTGTCCCACATGCAAAGATGGCAGGGGTACTTTGTAAATCCTCTTTGTTGACCTAGGAGGAAATTAACCATTTTGAGGTCCACACAAGTTGTCCAGTTGTGCTCGTGGTATTTTAGTAGGTCAATTACAGTCTTAATGTCATTATATTCCTCTCGTAAATACACAGAGTGTCCAATTGGAACAGCTGCATAGACATTGTCATTATGAAGTAGAACGCACTTCAAACTTTGCTTAGAACAATCTAGAAATAATCGCCAGTCATTTGGATGGTATTCTGGCATCCCTAATTCCTGGAGAAGACCTGAGATATTATGACAATAAACAAACATATTCTCCTCTGTAAAAAATGGCACAAAAGCTGCTCCCGATTTCGGAAGTATGACATTTTAGTTGTATGGCTCAGCTGATTCTTTTCTTGCATCCTGGAAGCTAACACTTTAGCTGCATTTTTGGAGAGACCCAAATCATGCACAAGGTCATTCAACTCTGGCTGGCTAAACTGTTGAGGAGTTAATGACTGTGGGGTCTCATAAGAAGGATCGCCAGATTCTGAAAGTATTTCTTGAGTTTCATCAGCAGTCTCTTGCTCTTGGTCACTACCCACATCTTCAGGTGGAAGAAATCCTTTAAAAACTGGGATTGGGAGCTCATCAGAGTGCAGAGTAGGTCGGATTGCTGAGGGGATACTAGGATATGAGATTTTGTGTCTGTTTTTCTTGCCAATGCCCTTTGTATTGACCAGACAAAAATAGCAGTCAGTTGTGTGGTCCATCGGTTCTCGCCAGGTCATGGGAATTCCGAAAGGTAAGCCCTTACGTTTCCCTTTTGTCCAGTCACGCAGCATTTCCTCGCAGTTATGACACACAATATGTGGGGCCCATTTCTTGTCTTGGTTACCAAGAGCAAGTCTAAAGTACGCTTTATAAGCACGCCTCACAAACGATGTTATATTACGCCTTTGACGAATAAGCGTGAAGCATCCACAAATATAACAGAAAGCGTCCGGCTTATTCTCACATTGACGTCTCCTTGTAGCCATGATCAGATCTGAAACAAAATCAAAACAATTTTAATATCTCTGTTGATAACATAAACGTGTAAGTAATTAACACGTTTCCTGCGATGGGACCCACCGGTGTCCCACTATTGTCTTACCTTTAACTAAGTTGCAGGCTAGAGACAAGTGTAACGACAACCTCACGTTATCATAGCTCATGCAGCACTGAAGCTGTTAGATGTACAAGAGCATCGCAGCAGTTGCCGGTTTGCCAATATAGGCATCGCAGGAAACGTGTTAATTTGACCACAAACGGCTAGAATGAAAAACTTAAAATTGCATTAAAACTAGAGCATGTAGAGCTGAACCGTTTTCATATTTGAATTTAGCAGGTCACAAAGGGTAAGAATGAGTAAAAAAATCTTATGCAACTGAGATTTCGAAAAAATTTGTTGACCTGTGAATTATCTAGGCTTCCGCATGATCAACCTTCAGAACGTGCTTCGCTCTTCATAAACATAAATGTTAATACTCACTATACTCTGCGCTTTGTCACCTTATGGTTTTATGTTTAAATGACACATTTAACCCTTTGATTGCAGCCTTTTTACACGCATGCGGACATTGTTGTGAAATACTCACTACAGTCAGCACATTCACGTTTAACGGTCAGAGGCAGAACACACGGTGAATCAGCAGTCACTGGGTTAAAGTAGTATTTATTAGATATGAAATGTTTTACATAAAGAGCAAAACTTTATACGAAGTTATCAGGAATGGTTTGTATTGTTCACATGATCTAGCCACATTTCCCAAACCTGTTTCAAAATTATTATTTGAATGCTGTTTAACATTACAGTACCTTACTTGTGCTAATACAACAATTTGTCAGTTTTTAACGAGATTAGTAATACTACGCGAAATGTAGGATACCTTTTCCGTTATTCATCCACGTAATAAGGGTTAGTCACTGTGTATGCGTGTGTCACGAATTTCTCTTAAACCGCCCCTGCTTTTAAATGGCACCAAGCGAATAGCCTGTGCCTCAAGTTTTGCGCAAAAGTAAAACTTTCATGATGTTACGAAAACATGTTGATTCAAGAAATCTTGATAGAAACGAAATATAAGCTCTATATAACACAAAAATAAAACTTTTCACCAAATCCGTTAAGGAACTCGGCTATTTCTTGAAAATATTTTTACGGGGATTCCCCAAAGGCAGACCTCAAATTTGACATTGTTTTACATTAAAACACGAAAATAAGTTGGTCTACTAATTACCCTTCGTAACTTGGTTAATTAAATTGAATTTGCATTATAGCGGTAGTGTTTATCAAACTGAAAAAGTGTAACGCGGTAATCCAAGCTTGTAATGGACATTATAGCGGCCCTGTAAATATAGGCCACAAACACACGGGTTCTCAGGTAATACATATTACTTATGGTATTGAGCTTCACACATGTTTTGTGTCAAAAAGTATTAATTTTTTTCACGAAGTAAAACATTAAGTAAAAGTGTGCATTTTCCATTTGTGTTTTTCAACATTCATTTTTAAACCCTCGAGGTTGTTTATGAATGTATTAATGAATGTACAGTTCTCTCTCAGGAAGCTCAACATTTCCATCAAAGGGAAAGTGTAAATAATTTAGTTCAAGGTCGTCTTCGTGTTCTGAATGGTTACCATTTCTAATGGCTCGTTCTTCTTGCCTTGAAACACTAAAAAATAAAACATCTTAGCAAGACCTATAGAAAAACGGACTTTGAGCAATTTCAAGATCTTGTATTAGTTACTACCGACCCTTTATAAAGGGAAGTCAACCTTGCAGGTAATATTCGCAATAGCACACATGAAAGTTTGTCAGTTGTGTCACCTGACATCGTGATATCACGTGCAGTTTCGGGCCTCGTACTGTTGCACAGCTGACCTTGTAAAGAGATAGCGTGTTGTCACGTTCAAAAGCATCATATAGTACTTATGAATAGAATAAAAACAACATAAACTACAGGTTTTGATTATATATACATGTAACATAGTCGTTTTTGTGCTCCAGAAATGGTGGCTTCAGTTCAAAATGGTAGCAGTAAACCGTGTATGATGTTATTGTCGTTCATTTACTTCGTGACCCTCGAATGTTGCGTGTTCGACCACTTTTCGTCGTTACGAATTTTGAATTTGTAAACTGCACTGATATCTGATATTCATCAACATTTTTTTTTTGTATTTAGTTGAAAATGTAGCATTTTTTATCCTAGAAAGCCAGTACTATTTTCTGGGGTGGGGCTGAAAGTTAACTTCATCGGATTGTGGGTCGTGTCCCGTTTCTGAAAACACGAACACTTCAGGGCGGTTCCAAATCACACTTTGGTCAGAGAAAAGTAGTTCACTTATCAATAGCTGCTGTTGGCTAGCTATCTTCATTTGAGTGAATCTAGTCTAACGATTGAACAGTAGGGACAGAGATATGTCTCTGGGATATTGTGCAAAAGTTCGGAAGTAGTAGCAACTCTTAGTTGTTTTTGTGTTTTTACTTCGTTCTGTGCTGGCATATTATTTTTAGTAACAGTTTTGTGTCTTTATTAACATCCCCATCCACCAAACATGCTCGCCCTTTCAGTCGTGAAAGCGTTATTTTGTGACTATCAATCCCATTATTCGTTGGTAAAAGAGTAGTCCAAATGTTGTCATTGAATGGTAATGACTAGCTGCCTTCCCTCTACCATTGCCCCCCAGAGGCACAACGGTCTTTCTGCGGTTTTACAACGCTAGAATCCGGTTTTCGATACTCGTGGTGGGCAGAACACAGATAACCCATTGTATAGGTTTGCGCGAAATTCAAAATCAACACTTGCCACGTGAGCCAACCTGGCATCTTGATGAGGATAAAAAAAAAAAGTCATTCCAGAAAGGTTTGGGTAGTCTTGATTAGATAAAAGATGACGGTTTGGCATTATTTTCAAAGCCTAAGACTCTTAACCAACATGTTAACATATAAATGTGAAGTAAAACAATGTAGTAATGAAACATGTTTTTAATGTTATGGATGTGAATGTGATGGTTTAAGTATAGCATCGCGGGTTCGAATCCCCGTCGCACGAAACACTCGCCCTTTCAACCGTGGGGACTTTATAAAGTGACGGTTAATCCCACTATTCGTTATTAAAAGAGTAGCCCAAGAGTTGGCGGTGGGTGATGATGACTAGCTGCCTTCCGTCTAGTTTTACACTGCTAAATTAGAGACGACTAGCGCAGATAGCCATCGTGTAGCTTTGCGCGAAATTCAAAAACAAACAAGCAAAATTATAGTGATTAAGCTAAACCGTGGGTCCAGGCCAGATGAAGGAGGAACTTATTCGAACATATTTCAATCGATTTGACATACTAACTTACTCGGAGATTCGTCAATTGACTTTCGCTATGACAACGAAACATAAGAAAATGGGCACAATAGTGTCGTTATCTTCCCAAAGGAGTGTTGGTAACATGTATGAGAATTAATTAGATTCTATATTTTGTGAAACTAACGGCACAGTAAAGCCCAAAGATGCAGTATTGAAGCAGATACATGATCTATTACAAGATGATGTTCATATCGATTCTCATATTTAAATTGCCATTTTTACAATGAATAGTAAATATAAGATGTATGGTATAATGACCAGTATAGCACCATCATAGCATACTCCAAATGGTTCTTGATGACGAGAAACCTACTTGAAATAAAAATGCATCTCAGAACGGCTGTTATGGGTATTAACAGCCGTTCTGAGATACATTTAGACTCCAAATAGATTTCAGTATATCGTATTTTCATTAATATGTAGTTTGATTTCGTATCACAAGTTGTGCCAAACTTCATTTATCCAAATCTATAAAAATCATTCTTAATCTCCCCTCCTTTCACCCTGTTGAGCATCCTGGGCTTAGTACGAAAAGATGTTGAGCTGGTTCATGCGACAGTTGTAAAAAAATATTATGAATAATGTTATAGCTGCTTTATTCTTTTTCTTTACTAGCTCGGGCAGTTAGTTAAACTATTTAAATTTGTTGTTGGCATCGTGTTTTATTAATATCGTGACCATAGGGTTAAAGTTTATTTTACATTTGATTATATTACCGAATGTTCAGTTGAGTATTTAGTTTGGATTTGTGTTCCAGTGGCCCGTATCTGTCGTATGGTTAACTAATGAATATTACAGCTAAGGCTTCATTCGTGCAGGCTCCCCAATGTCTCAGTCTGCGGACTTACAACGCTAAAAACCGAGTTTTCGATACCCGTGGTGGGCAAAGCACAGATGCCCATTGTGTAGCTTTGTGCTTAATTCAAAACAACATCGTTCGTGCGGTAGAGGAAGGATTTAGATAAGGTGACACTGTTTGTCTATTTCACTTTATCCAATACAAAATGACTACAAAAATTTCCAACGCCGCCAGAGTTCCCTTAAAAATTTGTTTTTATATAACCAAAATATACATAAACACTGATATGCGTGAACATATTCTATACAAGGCTTTTTGCACATTGTGACTTTATTGTCAATTTTAGTGGAACTACTTGCGTTCCAGGTTTCTTGGTATTCATGTAATACTAGACCTAAACTTGTTTTAACGGAAGCCCAGAGATTTACTAGTCATTAGAATAATGTACAATGCTTGCCGCATACTTCAGTAGAAGGAAATATGTCGTCGTATTCATAGGTATGATTTGCTTGTTTGTTTTTAAAACAACATATGAATCAAGATTTACATGTATTCATACTAAAGTTGTAAAAAAAATGAACACAACTGTTTAGAAGCGAGTAGTTTTTTTCGAGATGACTACTTTCTCTCTGGCGGAGTGGGTACAGGGAGCTAAGGGCAGTGTGGCACTGGGGCGATGGATGATGGAAGGTCCGGATACATGACAACAGATGCATTCTTGCCAGCCCGACGTTTGGAAGGGTTCACCATGCAGATATAGCAATTACTTGAGTGGTCAGGGGTTTCCCCTCTGTACGATCCTGCAAAAGAGCAAAATAAAATTGTTACTATGAAGAATAAATTTATTTCATCCACAACTAATGTGTAAGAGGTTCAAGCAAATTATTTTATATGTGACATTTTTTAATTTCCAATAGTATAGAAAAATAAATTAATTAAAAGATATTTACATTTTAAAAGGTCTAAAATTTGTATAATATAAAATCTTACTATTCAAGCAAGCAAAAATTGTCGTCTTACCTTCTAGATGTTTTTTTTTTTTTTGCAGTGCTCGCAGGTAAAATGAGGTTCCCAGAGTTTATCTTGATCCCTAACAGGCATGCCGAAATATGTCTTGTAGTCTTCACACATTTTAGTAAATGCTGTTAGAGAGTACTTTTTCGCTCTTGTCTTGATAAATTGGCCACATACATAGCAGAATGCGTCTGGAGAATGCTTGCAGCTTCTTGATGCCATCTCTGATAAAATCAGATAAGTCTATGTGTTTACTTAAGCAGCTAGAAATAAAATAAAATGGTGAGCCCCTGTATATATATTACTATGGAAAGTTCTAGAAAATTCTAAAAGGTTCTTGAAATTCTCGTAAACTCTACAACATTCTCTATCAGTTACTGGAATGTTCTGGAAAATGGGTAAATTTGAAAATTTCATTACTTAGGTCACAAGAGCAAAGTTTAAAGAGAAAAATAGGTCTTTTTTCCAATTACTGTAGGCATAAGCAATTGAGAAATAACACTTTCTGCCCAGGAACAAAAACAAATAAAAATTTTGTTACATAATGTTATTATGTTTTGAAACTACTTGTCCTTATTTAAATCTAAATCTGTACTGGGTTAAATGAATTGTTATCCTTGATAGCAAACAATGGCACCCCAATTTCACAACGGAATGTGTGCGGACTTCCAGCTCTAAAAAACAAGTTTCGATACCCATGGTAAACAGAACACAGATAGTCCATTATGTAGCTTTTGCTTAATTACAAATAAACAAAAACATAAATGAACTTTAATTCTATGGGTCATTGTTTGTTTGTTTATGTATAGTTTTGTGTATGTGTGTGTATACATACAGAACATTATTAATTTTTTTAACGTCATAGTGTTTTAAGCCTAACATTAATTGACAACTCGAATTATTTTAATTGGAGATTTTTACCAAGAGGCTTCTACTGCCAACTCTATGATATGATATGATATTTGATGGTGAGTTTAGCACTATTTCGCACTAGCTCCAAATGTTTATCATTTTTTATTTATACTCCACCTTCTCAGAGTGACCTATTAAAAAAAAAACGTGCCACATATCTATTAACGAATATATTCAACATGATATAATTTGAGATTTTAATTTCCACAAAACCCTTTTCGGAATACAGACTTGGTTAGAGAATATCTGATTTTTGTGATTTCAAAACTGAATTTTTGTACATGACTTATTGAACGTGAAAATGTTTTGAGTTAATTTTTAGACATAGCAGTTTAGGTACTTGATACCTGATTAAAAGAACTAGAAAACTAGAAAGTGAGGTAGAATTATTTTCCATCTGTATTCGTGGAAAAGTGAAAATAAGAAGAAAAATAGAATATAAAAGTTAAAATTAATAATATTGCTTTCAACCCGTTGAATTAAATGTGATAGAAATATGAGATATAAAATACATTGAGAAATTCTTAGTTCAGTGATAAAATATTGAGATGTAAATAAATAATTATTAACTTACAGTAAAGATTTTTTTATATACAATAAAATTAATTACTTCTGTAGGTTTCTGGGCAAACAAAATCTTTGAAATGATTCTTGGCTGTATCTCGTATCTACAAATCCGTTTAAAATAAACACAGCTAGACCTAGTCGATAAGTGATATCACCAGTGTAACAACTCGAGTGAAGCCGGATACTTTGGCTAGTTATTACTAAGCGAACTGCAGACATGCGTAATTTGATAAATGTATTATTTCCTTCAGGATTTGCCTTTGGAACTTCGACGACCATTTATTGATTGACGTAAAAATTAAAATTTATTTAGTAGGGCGATACGTGGTTTGTTTCTGTTATGTACACACATACACGCACGCACGTATATATGCATATTGTTTGATGACACACCCAAAGGCACGGAAAAAAACTGAGTTTTAAAGTACATGTTCATCTGACCTTGGCCTGGTACTTCCACAGCGAGTTTGTTGTTGTTCGCTTGTGTGTATTTATTTTTATTTTATTACAAGGCTAGCCGTTTGTGCTTATAAAACACGTGTGTCGGTGTGTATGGATTTGAGACAATGCTAAATGATGTGAGTCGTCTCTCACGAGATAAATGTCTAGAAGTCGTTATAATTAGATAGATAAGTGTGTATTTGTTCGTATGCAGGCATCGAGCCAATGTGTGAAGGGTACGACAATAGCTTTTCACCGTGGGTCATCAACAGTGAGGTCTTATGTTACAAACAGTAGTTTGTGTGTTTTAAAATTTTGCTTGTGCATACAACACTGTCCTTATCACAATAAAAACGTGAATACGCACACTCATAACACAAATGCAATAACATCCTGTAGAACTATGTTAAGTCGGCTGTTTATAGATAGTTGGAAAAACAGGAAAAAGAAACAAAATATTCTAATTATTTCAAGTAAATAAAGTCACCTCGGAAGGAGTCTTATCTTGTATTCTGACTAGTATACAGATATATTAACAGTTCCTAATTTAAATTTCTGTTTATAACCTGTTTCACAACGTAACTGTTGATATTTGTGAAATATTTGAAATGTTAACTCGTTAGAAAATCTTGAGAAGAGGTGGATATATAAAGGCGTTTAAATATTTCATACAAACACTACAGTCCTTAAATCATTTGTAACAGAAAAATACCGAGAATGTGAAAATCTCTTCCAGTCTAACTTCCTATTTATTTTGAATCGGGTTTCATGATAATCGCTAAGTTTTCACTTTTCTGGTTATATTTTATAAAATGCCTCCCCCCGGTACAGCGGTAAGTCTACGTATTTATAACGCTAAAATCAGGAGTTCGATTCCTCTCAATGGACTCAGCAGATAGCCCGATATGGCTTCGCTATAAGAAAACACACACACATACACATTTTATAAACGTTAAGCTTTAAGTTGTCTTTAAAATTTATAAACATTTATACAGTTGAAAGCCGTATATATAACTGATTTATAATTTCTGCCCTGTGAGATTAATACAGAACTATTAGGCCCGACATGGCCAGGTGGTTCAGGCACTCGACTCGTAATCTGAGAGTCGTGGGTTTGAATCCCCGTCACACCGAATATGCTCGCCCTTACAGCCGTGGGGCGTTATAATGTGCGGCCAATCCCACTATTCGTTGGTAAAAAAGTAGCCCAAGAGTTGGCGGCGGGTGGTGATGACTAGCTTTCTTCTCTCTAGTCTTACACTGACAAATTATGCACGGCTATCGCAGATAGCCCTCGTGTAGCTTTGCGCGAAATTCAAAATCACACAAACAGAACTGCTAGCTTCTATATTCCGCCAGAGAGAAGTAGGTAATTATATTGTTCAAAAACACCTGTAAGAGTATAACCATTCTTAGAGTTAAGAAGGCAATGGCAAAAACTGTATAACTACAGATCTTCACTAGAAAGGACGTGATTTTCAAAGCCACATTTCTCGGTAGGGAAATCCACACATTAATATATTTTTTTAATCTCTTGGTTCTGCGAGGTAGCGCTAGTAATACAAACTTCTATCTTGAAAGATCCCTGCAGTTTTTATCAATTCATTAGAACTTATTAGATTTTACAGGAAAATATCACCATAATCATAATCAATTTATAATTAAAAGTATCATTATAAATCGTCTAAACATTAGAAAACCATTTTCCTCATTTTACATTTTCCAAATCTTATACAGTTACCTTCGATGATCGTGAATTTTTAACGATTTCATCATTAATCTTATCTTCTTCTTTTTCAATGGATGTAGCATAAAACTACAGCAAAATCTGTCCTCCTATTGATTTACATTTCCGAAATCCGGGGCTCGATTCTCCGCGGGACACAACAGATAGCCCAATGTGACTTTACTCAAAAATGCAAAACAACGACATCTGGAGTGTGGTTCAGCTTACAACGCTAAACTTTGGGTTTCAATATCCATGTTGGGCACATCATAATTAGCCCATTGTGTACCTTTCTACGTGATAATCAAAAGATCCTTCGGTTTGTTTTTGCGCTATAAACAACTTGGCTGATCTTCAAGATGGGTTGTTTGGAAGCCTGGTAAAACTAGAATTTCCATACATAACATAAAATGTTTTAATACAAACCAGTCTTGGCATAGTTACAACCCGGCACTTTTTGCAGCGAAAAATAATGTTTACATGGAAATTATCCACAGAAAAGAGGGAACTTTTATGTCAGTCACGTGTGTTTGAATAATAGCGAAGTATTTGCCACAGGAAGCTAATATTCAGACAAATCTAAACGTAGATCCAGTCCATCAGAAGTGTATGGTTTAACGTGCATCAAGTAAATAAGTATTCCAAATTTTGTTAAAGTTTAAAAAGACTAACAGTCACAAGCAATAATAATAAAAAAACTGTTTATATGGAATCACGCGAAAGCCGACAAATTCGTTAAGCTATATAAAGTCAAAGCTTAACTTGAATTAAACCACCGTTCTCTTAGGTATTGTTTTTTTTGGAATTAAGCACAAAGCTACACAATGGGCTACTTGTGCTATACCCACTTCGGTTAATGAAACCCGATTTTTAGCACTACAATCCTCAGATTTACCTCTAATCCACTGGGACGTAATCTCCAATGACTAAGAAATGTTAGTCGATCTTTAATGTTTGTTATTAAGCACAAAGCTGCACAAAGGGTTGTCTGTGCTCTGCACACTATGGGTATCAAAAACCGGTTTTTAGTAGTATAGGCCCGCAGACATATCACTGTGCGATGGGTGGGAGGTGAGGGACTTTCTCTACCGATATGAACCCGGCATGGCCACGTGATTATGGCGCTTGACTCGCAATCTGAGGGTCATGGGTTCAAATCCAAGAACAACCAAATATGCTCGCTTTTTCAACGGTGGGGGCGATATAATAGCACGGGTAATTCCACTATTCGAGTAATCCAAGAGTTGGTGGTGGGTAGTGATGAACAACCTGCCTTCCCTCTAATCTTTCACTGCTAAATTATGGACAGCTTGCGCTGATAGTCTTCATGTAGCTTTGCGCGAAATTTAAACTAAACAAAACTTTACTGAAATTTACTTGTTTTTCAAAGCATGTGCATGTATACTACTCACCCTCTGGAATATATGGTAAAATTTATAAACAGAATGTCTTGTTTTAACAAAAAGTAGATATGCATTTTTTAAAATACTACTTTAAAAAATCTGATGAATGTAACTTAAACAATATTTTGATTTTACCTTCCATGTACACCAAATTCTCTTTCTCTTGAGGTCTAATCCAGTGTACGAGCAGAAAAGACACATGTAAAGCTAGCCTAACTTATCATATGGTTCGTCGTATAACCTTGCATCGAAAACACTCGAAGCTTCTTGAAACAAGAACCAGTATATAAAGTAAATTTATTAAAAGTAAACTATCAGTGGAAGTATATGCGTGTGTTTCGTCCCAAAACAATAAAAACAAATACGATTCCTTAACCAAATGACTGTTGTTGTTTTTCATGTATTGTCTTTGTAGTCTTCGCCATGACCTTGTAACTGACATTGACTTTTTTTTTTCTACTTAGACCTGTTTAAGATCATCCGATAAGACAGTACTGGAAATTTATCACTACACAACAAATAGGCGTTGTATCTAAGGTTTTTTTTTAGCACACACTTGATTGAATTGTAAACGAAGTTTCAAAATGATAACAACAATAAAAGTGTAACCAGTACTAGATAATACTTCAGTTTCAAAACGTCTAATATCTCGAATAATATTTTAAGTATTTTGCTTCGAGTGGGTAATTTAACTGTTGGACTTGTTTCCTGTATCTGATCGCCTCTAAGCAAATCTGGAGGTGGCGTAGACAGAGTAGACAACACCTTCTAAAATGTTGTTGTTGACGCCACATGCATTCTACTTTTAATATGCTGCACCTGCTTATGAAATCATTGTTTTTGTAGTCTTAATTGAAAATGTCATAATAATTTGCCGAATGTATATCACTACACTAATAAATATTTGGGAAATATATTAAATG
The DNA here is from genome assembly GCF_004210375.1 of Tachypleus tridentatus. Taxonomy (NCBI): domain Eukaryota; kingdom Metazoa; phylum Arthropoda; class Merostomata; order Xiphosura; family Limulidae; genus Tachypleus; species Tachypleus tridentatus. Next base: position 116,096,403 of record NC_134833.1, on the reverse strand, counting down.
AATTATTATATATGTGCTTAACAAAATTAACAACCACAAACCTCGGTGAGCACCTGTTGAAACGATTGCATATAACTCTGTAGTGCCCTTTGTCTGATAAACTTTCACGTAAGCACGACGACTTTTTATACACTGTTTTAGCTTTTTATTTCTAAAGTTAAATCACGTGCTTGTTAAAAATAATGCAGTGTAGATTACTGCAACAACTGTTGGAATATATTTAGTGATCTTCACTGTTTGAAAAGCAAAGGTCTTATTTGACCTTTGGTTAATTTTTTTATTACACTTGTTTTATTTAATAGCTATACAGAAACTACAGGCAAAATATCTAAGACATTACTTATACATATTTTTCTACGTATGTAACAGTTAGTTGCAAATCGAAAGGATCATGTTCGAGTCGTTGAAGACCCTGCGCTTTCGACTGTGACAATTAATCCGGTGGGTGGTGTTGACTAACTACCTACCTTCCCTCTAGTCTGTCATTTCTAAATTACGGACAGCTATCACAAGTAATCATCAAGTAGCTTTCCGTGAATTTTCAAAAATCACCGTTTGATAAAAGGAATAACACAGTACCTTAATGTTCTTACTATAACAATTAACCAAAATCCATAATGTCTACATTTTATCATTCTCATAGTACGTGTGCTATCACCAGTTTACTTTTTTAATGATTAATGGCTACTCATGTAAAGTAATGTTTACATATTATAACTTACAATATGTATTTTCTACTAACTCTCATGACTTAAAAGTGATATTCAAATCCTAATATTTGGTGTGACAAAAGTTGATGGTGAGTGATATTGACCATTTAAAATGTCCATTGTCTATATTATAACGAGTAACTTTGAATAAACACCTTTAGTGATTGAAAGACACTAATTTTGAAACATGAAACAGTAACAGGTTTGTTAATTTTGGCAAAATATCAGATTTATTTGAACATTTTCACCTTAGAATATTTATTATAAGACGCCTTCTAGATTTTGTTGAACAACAAAATGCTGCTGAGCACAAAATGCTAAAGTTGTTGTTTCAAAACAAAAGTGTTCAACTGGTTCGATAATTTTATTTACAATTTTTCTCTCAAAACTATGCAAAGAGCTATCGAGTCGTCCCTCATTTTGGACTAATAAAACTATAAAAAAAGGCAACTATTCAACATCTACCAATAAATATTGGGCTGGCTATTCTAATCTCATAGTGGGACTTAACTGTCACTCTCACAGTTCACGGTTTTGCAACACTAAAGGAGCCATGAATACACACTAAGAATAACCTACCTTCTTAATAAGCATTTCACCCGAGGAATATCTTTATCATGTTTTGCTGAGTTGGTATGAAAATAGCAACAGGTAGATGTGTCGGGTGGTAACGAGTTGATTGATTGAATGAAGAGATAGAGTATGTTTCTTTCTTTCCATGAGTTAGGAACAACTGTAGTATGTGCATTGAATTGTTATAATGACTTTCTTCTTTTTCTTTCTGGAAATAACACCTTTTGTTTGCTTTTAACACATGTAGAAAATATAAGGAATATTAAAAAAAACACTTATTTTATATTTTTGGAAAATATGTTTGGGTGTAAAAAACAGTGTAGTAAGGTGTTGGAGGGAGGGGAGCATAACTGGATTCGTCACGTCCTGCAGTACACGCACCTGTTGCAATAGCATACCGTGCAGACTGACAAATGTCTTCCCCCACAGTGTATAAATTAACTCTTTTAAAGAAAGACACACACACACACATACATACATATATATACACTAAAAAATGCAACACGGGCAGATTTTGTATGTTTCTCTCTAAAACCTAAAAATGTAAGTGTTTTAGGGGTTTGGGGATGGATGGGGTAAAACATATGTTACCACCTTCAAAATTATTGGATACCAGTCCCTCCTCCTCTGAGAAAGTATCTGTAGCCTCTTGAGCAATCATTAAAAATGGTATTATTCTAGTTGGTGTTATGGTTATTGATACTCACACTTTGCTCTATAAAGAATGTCATATAATTTATTAATGTTTTGTAAAAAGCGTATCATACAATTTATTAAAGTTTAGATTTGGTTTCGCGTCCTTTAGACTTGTTTCCTACTTCATTGAGTGTGGGTTTGTGTTGCTAACCGCACTCAATATACTCATTGGTGGGAAAGCCGTTAAACCGGTTCATCTTATGAATTAGTGGGTAATGTTCAGCGAGTCATTTGGTTTAAACCAGTCTTGAAAGGTGTTCATAAGTGTTTGAAAGCGTAGGTTCCATTCGGATGAAACACGTGTAATGGAAGACCGTGCTCAGCTACACGGTGCTACTTTGAAAACTCCGAGCATGCTTCAGGAAGGTACGTATTTAGGTTCTATACAGATTAATTATAATCTAAGTCAACTACAGAAGTTCGCAGTAATCGGGATAAGATATATAGAGCTTTAGGTCAAATGTGGTATGAGAAGAACAGTTTTGATTTTCAGTGTCCATACCAGTATATACTGGTGTGTTTGTACTAACTGTGAGGGGCCAAATGTGACCAACCAGCGAAAATTAGTTTAATTTTCCCGAGTTTCTATGTGTGAATTAGGACGACATGGTACTATCATGTCACTTGTAACTGTTATCATTAGAAGACACTAAAAACCTTTTAACTGACTCTTTCTTTTGGCTCTCCCTGCACAATGTATTTCAAGAAAAAATCTTCCTTATACCAATCGTGTAAATCCCTCGGTGTTGCCTCATAAAATAAAATGGTATGTACAAGGTTATTTTTTTCTGTTGCACATAATAATCACCAGCAGAATATATGTAAATTGTAGTTGAAATATTACGGGATCAGGAGCAAACGATGTGCTGTACCTTAGATAATTATATGGAAACAGCCCCTCCACCTGTTTCCTGTACACTTTTTCTCACCTTCACGTTGCTTAAACATGACAAACACATGGACGTCATCATTGAGCCCTTGCTTATGACCTAGCCATACACGTTGTGCTTGTTAAATTAGACCTACGATGTTCTATGAAATAAAAGTGCTAGTTGTGAGGGTCTGAACTACACTTGGAGTGATATATTTGGAGTCACAAGTCTCGGAAACAAAACATTAGCAACACGATACTTTACGACAATTTCCCATGGCAGTTGAGAACAGATTGATGAATTTCTTTTAAAGGTCAGCGAAAAATTAAATAACAAGATAATTATTTTCATCAAACAGTAAATATAATGCTACGAAAAAAATGGTAGGGTTAATTGTTAAAATTACTCAGTATGAAGTTTATAATTTTTACTGCTTGTACTTCCAATGTGAGTCTATCCGCTGCTTATTTTATCGGTTGTCTCAGACAATACAAAAGATACTTTAGAATTTAAAACAATGCAATTAGAGAATTATAAATAATGCGTGTGCGCATCCTTCCTCGTTTGTCTTACATTTTTATTCTTTTCAGTCGTACAAAAGGTCTACAATAAATCTCGGCTCAAGACGACTACTATAAGCCGTCTATCTCGTAGAAAACAATTAGAATAAAATACAACACTTATACAGGCTTGGCAGAGACATGTTTTGTTGCAGAAGAAACTGTATTTTTCTGTTGACACAGGATTTAATATTACATTTTTCTCGAACCAGATGATCAGATTGCTTCAGATGAATTCAGTTTCTTTCTTTTTTTTTCAAAAACAAAAGTAGACTTATCACAATAAACATTTATATTTTGATGAAACTGGTAAAGATGTTTCTGTTTGGAAATGCTTTTACAACCATGTGTGATTATTATCGTTCATTGTAAAAGTCATAAGCTGTAAGTATTATTTGCTGTGAGAATCTAAATTACGTAGTCATGAAGTGTTAAGAGTTATATGGTGTCGTCACTCTAAATCTTGAGTAATTTTTGTGACTAGAACATTGTGGAACTATGTGGTTCTCTTTGAAAATGAAACCACTCCTTGTTTCGTTCATCGTGAGGAAACTGAAGTAAAAACACGAGAATTAAATAAACTAAAACAATAACAACAAAACAGGTAAATCCCGTGTTTAGGTTTTGTGTAACTAATGCTTAAGTAACATTAATTTCAACTGATGTTTCACATACAGAATTTGTCATATATATAACCAACAATTTATCAAGGCTCATCAAGTTAGTTACGTAACGATTAAGCCCTTGTTAAATTTAAAACCCGCACAGTAAATGGCATTTCTGAAAAGATTGTATTGAATATTTTCCTAACTCAGTCTGTTTTGTTTTTGTTTGTTTTTGGAATTTCGCACAAAGCTACTCGAGGGCTATCTGTGCTAGCCGTCCCTAATTTTGCAGTGTAAGACTAGAGGGAAGGCAGCTAGTCATCACCACCCACCGCCAACTCTTGGGCTACTCTTTTACCAACGAATAGTGGGATTGACCGTCACATTATACGCCTCCACGGCTGGGAGGGCGAGCATGTTTAGCGCGACGCGGGCGCGAACCCGCGGCCCTCGGATTACGAGTCACACGCCTTACGCGCTTGGCCATGCCAGGCCTCAACTCAGTCTGCCCATCCATGTTCCTAGTAATATGTACACATAGTCGAAAACAAAAGAATCTTCGTAATGTATCTTTGTATTACAATTATTCTTGTTTGTTTCATGAATTTCACGCAAAGTTACACGAGTGCTATCTGTGCTAGCCATCCCTAATTTAGCAGTGTAAAATTAGAGGGAAGGCAGCTAGTCATCACCACCCACCGCCAACTCTTGGGCTATTATTTTACCAACAAATAGTGGGAATGACCGTCATATTATAATGCCCCGACAGCTGAAATGGCGAACATGATTGGTGTGACGGGGATTCGAACTCGCGGACCTTGGTTTACGGGTCGATCGCCCTAACTACCTGGCCAAGCCGGACCTTACAATTACTTTGTAAGACTGAATGATTGTTGGAGGAAGTTTCCAACCAAAAAAGAAGCTTTACTGTAAGAATCAACGCGTATAGTTTCAATGGAGCAAGCTCTGCAGTTTTATTGTAAAGCTTACCAAGTCGCTTAGGAGCTCATTAATAACCAGTTGATACATCTCATTCGACGATTTTTCGACTGTTATGTTTGTTTGTATTTAAGCACAAATTTATACACATTTTTAGTGTTGTGAGCCTTTAAATTTATCGCTAGACAAATCAAACTGACTTGCCTTTGAAACATCAAGTGTAAACAAATATTGCAAAATTGTCATGTGTAACACAAAATGTCATTATTACATATATATTAGAATATTTGTATGCGTTTGCATCGACTACTATCTGTAGATTTGCGTAAGAACTATGGAACAAATGCATAATGAAATGATGATGAAAAATGGTATAGTTATAAAACTAATTACAATGTTCGGTCACAAGTAGTCAGCTTCATCACAGATATTAACTTATTGTTTACAAGTAACCTTTTTAGTATTTCATTGATATATATAATGAGAAAATGTGACAAACTGTGCGAAACCAGAAACGTCGTTAGGCGTGGCGCATGGGGCGTTGGTGTCTTGAAAAATATAACGCCCATTCCCAACCCTCGAATCTTTATAGTACCTAGCGGCGTCATTTCACAAAACTTATTACAAACATGACTAAGAATTAGGTAGTGTTTTAAATAAATTAATTATGTTTTGTGCAGAAAGTTAATACTGAACATATGACAATCCAGCTGATGTATCCGTTCAAGGCACGGAAAAGACCCAAGGGAACCAAACCCTGTTTGCAAGTCTTTCAGCACCAATTTATCTTCTTCGCTTCGTTTCGCCAGGAGCTTCAGTTGACAGTTTTCTTTCTGCTTCAGTTATTCTTATTTTCACTAAACATTCTTGATTATGTCGTACCATCCATCTACTTGTTTGTTTGTTGTTTTTCTGTTTTTCTCTCTTTTGCTCGGCGACTCTTTCTTTCTTACACTGTTTCTGAACTATTTTTAGTTTTATTCAGAATTTCATTTTAGAATTTATTTCATAGACGGTGTTAGAAGTGTTTGGTTGAAGTAAAAAACTGAGGCAGGTTGATACTGTGAATATGCCGTAATGGCATCGAAAGAGCTTGCCGTAAGAATGATCATTTCATAAAAAGAAAAGTAACATCAAATCCCAATTCATTTGTAAGAGAATCGAACACTCTAATTACTGAGCTACTTCGACAAGAATGACTGAAATTTAAATTTAATGTCAAAAATATTAATTTAGAATACCATGATATTCGTGTTTTTTTTTTCCTATTGTGGAAAGAGATTGATCTAAACTTGATCACTTACACTTCACAACACTGTTGGGTATTCCTTATAGATTTTTGGCTGCTGATCACGAAAATCACATCCAAATTTGACCATCACGTACCGTTTCATCGAAATCGTCAGTTTTGTCATGTTTTTTTTTTCTTATATTTATGTCCAAATATTTTCGTTTCTGTAAGAGACCCATGAACAATGTTTTGTGCAGTCTGGGCATGTCCAGGCATGAAGTCAGGCCAGGTTGGAAGCTTTTCTGTGGAAATATGCAGCCTGGGCAGGCTGGAGCCAGCTCGACACTGTCTCAGCAGGCTATAAAAGTGGCTTGCATACACAGATGCTGCTCATTGGATTAATATAGACCTTATAGTGTGTACGTATTGTTTCAGAACATAGCATTGCCTCAGTAGCACTGTAACAAGTAAGTTAGATGTTATAGACGTTTTACAGGACGATTTGTGTCGGTCAGTATGTCTCGTCAATGTCGTAACAGCCGCGATACATTCTGCTATATTTGTGGCGAGTATACGCTTGTTCATCAGAGACGCTCAATGACTGCCCTTGTGAAGTAAGCATATCATATGTACTTCGCTGTAAAATTGGTGATCAAGACCAGGAATGGGCGCCTCACATTTGTTGTGGGACATGTGCTGTCTGTCTGAGAGCTTGGCTCAGACTTGGCACTCGAAAGACAATGCCGTTTGATGTCCCGATGATATGGCGAGAACAGAAAGACCATGTGACAGACTGTTACTTCTGTTTGACTAATGTGTCTGGTTTCTCTGCCAAAAACAAGAAGTCAATGGAATACCCTAATCTGCCTTCAGCAATGAGACCCGTGCCACATGACGACAGTCTTCCAATTCCGAAACCACCAGAGGAATGGACCTTAGACGAATCAGATGAAGAAACTGCAATGCAGGGAACTGGCAGTGACATTGATCCGGATTTTGAACCGTGCTCCTCAAGCGATCCGCATCTCATAACACAGAATTAAACGATCTAGTCAGAGATTTGGGTCTGTCAAAAGCAAAAGCCGAATTGCTGGGTTCGAGACTGCAGGAATGGTGTTTGGTGTCACCAGGTACGAAACTTTATGTTTTTTTGAAGCCGTCAAGATGATATAACCAAATTATTTGCACAAGTTGACAGTCTCTGTTTCTGAGTTGACATCGAAGGATCAATGTTGAGCCTCAAAGCTGTTCTGTTACACAGTGACAACGTTCACCCTTCAAGCACACATGAAAGAAACCTACGAGAACATGGAAATGTTGCTGAAGCACATCCAGTACAGCAAGTGCAACTGGAATATCTGTGGAGATCTGAAAATCGTTGCTCTGTTACTGGGACTGCAGCTCGGCTATACAAAGTACTGTTGTTTCATCTGTGAATGGGACAGTCGTGCCAAAGAATCACATTATTCTAGACAGAGCTGGCCACTCCGTAAAAAGTTAGTTCCAGGACAGAAAATGTGGTGCATGAACCGCTTTTCGACCCGGCAAAGATTTTTTGCCTCCTCTTCACATAACATTGAGACTTATGAAAAATTTCGTGAAAGCAATGAACAAAGAAGGCGAAGGTTTTCGTTATTTAAGACAAATGTTCCCAAGAATAACTGAGGCCAAGATCAAAGAGGGCATTTTTGTTGGCCCTTAGATCAGACATGTTATGATTGGCAAACGGTTCGAAGATCTGTTAGTTGGGCCGGAAAAGACTGCCTGAAAAGCCTTCAAAGACGTTGTTGACAATTTTCTTGCCAATTACAGAGCCCCACATTACATTCAGCTGGTAGACAAACTTCTCAAAGCATACAAAACAATGAAGTGCAACATGTCACTCAAGATTCATTTCCTCCACTCACACTTGGACTTCTTCCCCGCAAATCTCGGTGCTGTCAGTGACGAACACGATGAAAGATTTCACCAGGACATTGCTACAATGGAAAAACGGTATCAGGGCAACTGGAATCCGTTAATGCTTGCTGACTACTGTGGACACTGCAACGTGATACACCGGACATTAAATACAAACGAAAATCAGGAGCAAAACACTTTTAATTATGTTGAACTTAATAGCGTATTAGAAACATAAACACAGTTAAATACGCTATTGCCGGTAAACAGTTAACTGTCTATTTCTCAAAGTTCCTACGTAATGAAGCAAATTCAAAACTATATTTGTGCATACCTGTCAGGTACCTGTCATAATCAGTAAAAACTTTTCAGGAAGCAAAACGTTTCAAAAAAATTGTTGTGCAGTGTTATTAATATGTGTATTCATCCATTCACCATCAGATTCCATCAAGGAACATAGGGCCGCAATCGCTTGCGGATTCTTCAACAGGTATTTAGCCCACTGCACCGAGCCGTTCCTAATTTAGTAGTGTAAGACTAGAGGAAAGGCAGCTTGTCATCACCACCCACCGCCAACTCTTGGGCTACTCTTTTACCAACGAATAGTGGGATTGACCGTCACATTATAACGCCCCCACTGCTGAGAGGGTGAGCATATTTGGCGCGACGCGGGCGCGAACTCGCGACCCTCGGATTACGAGTCGCACGCCTTACGCGCTTGGCCATGCCGGTCCATATTAATATTTGTATATTAATCACTATTTAATAGTGCTGATCTAAATTGCAATTGATAATTATTGAACTATTTATATGTATATGTATATAATTCCATTTGTACTGGTATTTGGACGTAACACTTACACCAGAGGTTCAAGCGTTTGAACCACAGAGGTATTACCAACAAACTATAGTTTTTTTATATATAGATAAATAAGCTACATCATTAAGGGCCACCCTTCAGTTGAATTGTGAGACCCATGCAAGATCAGATTTTTTTTTCTTCCCCAACCCATTGTGAAATGACATATTTGTAGGAAAAGGTGTCGTATGCCTAAATGGCGGTCATCAAGGGGCCCCATATTCTAGCCACTGCACCAAAAAAGACACGAAGGTATCCATTGTTAAGCAGTGGACAGTATGACGGTTACTCCTGTTGAGTTATTTCATTGACAAGTGAGCCAGCTGGTCAGGGCGTTTGACTCGTAATCTGAGGGTCGTGAGTTCAAATACCCGTCTACTAAACATGCCCTTTCAGTCCTGGGGGCGTTGTAATGTACGGTCAGTCCTACTATTCGTTGGTGTGTGAGTATCCCAATAGTTGGTAGTTGGTAGTGATGACTAGCTGCCTTCCACTGTCTTGTCAGTATTCGTTCGATTTTAAATTTCGAATCAAGTTACACGAGGGCTATCTGCTCTAGCGGTCCTTAAAATATTGTTGCACGTAATGCCCCAAAATAACTACTTTTTTCTCCTCAACAGTGAGACTCATAAGCGTTTAGTTAGCCAAAGCAAGAGGGTATTTAACCCAGGAATAATTTTAGAAGGTATAGCTCCTACAAATTCTGTATGTGCGTTTAGTATGCTATTGTACTAACCTAATAACTGTTGCACCATCGCAATAGTTTTCGCAGATTTATGTTATATTTCACGTTATGTGGTAATATGATTGGAATGGTAACTTGATTACTGAGAAACTACAGTAAATGTAATAAACTGACATTAAGTCTTGACATTAGAGAAACTGTTCTCGACTCTTGTTCTCTAAAGTCTCACTTTCTGTTCTGGCAGTAATACTAATGGTCAACAAAGGCTACCTAATCATTGTAACTATAATTCTCTCATGGTTTTCCTTCCTACGTATACATGCGTTGATACCATCTATTGGTGTAAATCACTAATAGTTGGCTCTGAGTGAAAACTTTAAAGACATGGAAGGTCAGAAAGCTGTATCAACTTTCGATGATTCTTCTTTTTATACAATAGTCTTTTTTTGTACAAAATTCTTGTAGATTTTCAATCGATTTAATGGTCAGAATCTATACAAATAAAGTCAATACGTGTGTATATCTGTTCCTCATAAGTTGGCCCGACATGGCCAAGTGGGTTAAGGCGTTCGACTCGTAATCCGAGGGTCGCGGGTTCGAATCTCTGTCGTACCAAATATGCTTGCTCTCTCAGCCGTGGGGGCATTATATTGTGACGGTCAATCCCACTATTCGTAAGTAAAAGTGTAGCCCAAGAGCTGGCGGTGGGTGGTGATGACTAGCTGCTTTCCCTCTCGTTTTACACTGCTAACTTAGGGACAGCTAGTGCAGATAGTCCTTGAGTAGCTTTGCGCGAAATTCAAAAACAAACAAACAATCCTCCTACGTTCCCACAATTCTAAATAAATAAAAGGCCACCTATAAACTAGACTCCACATTAATTTAGGGATTAATTACTAAACATTGAAAGGTTTTTTTATGTAAACGTTTTATAGTTAATACCTAACTAATGAAAGTGCAAATAATCTATGGAACTATAAGAGAAATGACTTATTTGCACCAAGTGTATGTGTAGATTGTGCATGGGCATTGCCCTGAAAGGAGCCTGAGAAAGTACGGGTTACTCTTGCACTTGACAGTTGTAACACCAAAATTTCAAGGAAGGAGAAAGAGGTTAACGAAACCTGCCCCTCCTGGGTAGATAAACATCAATACCCAAATACCTATACAAGAGAGAGAGAGAACGTTCCCACATTTCTTGATCAATCAGCACCAAACTTTGACACAATGATACAGGACGACATATGCGAAGGCCATGGGAGTTGAATCCTCCATCTAATTTCGGAAAAACTGCCATTGTTGTATATCCTTCAATACCAGAATGAACTATGTAACCACTATTGTTATAATTCTTTAAAATAGCATGCCTCACATTCTTTATTTTTTAGTGCCTTTATGTATTTTTATTTCACTTATAATGTTTATTTTATTAAGAAAAAATAGAAGCAAAATTTTCTGTTCTTTTTTACAAATGAGTTTTTATTTCACCTGCCCAATGGACTGGTACTCCAGCTGGCCACTCATAAAAGAAAATGACATTTTGTTTTCATATTTATTTTTGTATTTTTTTTAAAGCAACTTTTATGTTAACGTTATTTTCAGTTTCACTTATATAACCTTTCTCGCGGGATTGACATGACGTGATATAAACGCCTTGTGTTATTCAGATACGCTCCACAGTGGTCTGCAGGCTTATACTGCTAAAAACCGGGTTTTGATACACATGGTGGGCAAAGATACCTCTTTGTGTTTAATAACAACAGTAACAGTTGTTCAAATACCTGTCGTCATACCATGAATCGTTGTATGGATTATAATTGCGCGAAATTAAAAAACAACAACAACAAACATATCTAAATTAAAAAGGTTACCACAAAGCTACTCAAGGACTATCTGCACTAGCTGTTCCTAATTTAGCAGTGTAAGACTAGAGGGAAGGCAGCTAGTCATCACCACCCACCGCCAACTCTTGGGCTACTCTTTTACCAACGAATAGTGGGATTGACCGTCACATTATAACGCCCCCACGGCTGGGAGGGCGAGCATGTTTGGCGCAACGGAGATGCGAACCAGCGGCCCTCAGATTACGAGTCGAACCTTAACTCACCTGACCTTTGGGACATGTTAATGTCCTATTTATGATAGGCATAATAAAGTATGGTGTTAATTATAAATGAATTGGCTTGTTTTCATTTAAACATGTTTTGTTAATTTACGGCATGGATGAAGTTGCAGATCTCACGTTTTTGCTCTCCCCCAAATGTTCTTGACTTGTCGACACCCTTAGATGTCATTAGAAAATCAATATTTCCAAAGGTGTACATTAAGTGCTACGGCTTTAATAATTTCATTAATAATTACATTTTAAGAGATCATAAAATGTTAAATTTATATTTAAAATATGTTAATTTCTTTTCCTCTTTTTATAAGTATATATAAGGGCGTAATTTCAGTAATGTTCTTGTAAATTATTTACAATTCTACTTACGTATATTTAATGTCGAGCGTCATTTCTCAAAAGCAATTCAATTGTGTTATGCATAACACGCGTTGCACTTGTTTTTATTAGACTTCGGTAGTGTTCACGATATTCTAATAGTTAACGTCTATACTCTGAATATTTACTTTCTGCTTTCAAGACCAAATACCACTTGTTGAACATCGTATTAAAGGAATGAATGATTCAGCCAGACACTTGAGGGTAATTTACTGGATATTTTAGAAGATCATGACGGAAGCCTCTGGCACTAGTTACGTTGGATTTTCACGACCTTCCGGCTTTCTTTTCTTTTCTTTTTTTTTTTTTTGCCGCTTTGCCTTAGGAAATGAAGTCAAGATAACAAAAAGTGCACTATCCAATCATCATGCCGTACGTACAAATTGCCTTTTTTCTCCAGCTAATTTGTCATACTTGGGCAAAGTCATTTCTGTTATTTATAAAAGTTGTGTCAGACTGTTTTTTTTCTAAGTTAGACAACTTTGCATAAAAATGTACGTTATATAAAATTTTATATTGTGACGCATTTGTTAAATTCTTCATCAGAATATTTGTGATACTGTTACCGGGGCCCGGCATGGCCAAGTGTGTTAAGGCGTGCGACTCGTAATCTGAGGGTTGCGGGTTCGCTTCCCCGTTGCGCCAAACATGCTCGTCATTCCAGGCGTGGGGGCGTTATAATGTGACGGTCAATCCCACTATTCGTTGGTAAAAGAGTAGTTCAAGAGTTGGCGGTGGGCGGTGATGACTAGCTGCCTTCCCTCTAGTTTTACACTGCTAAATTAGGAACAGCTAGTGCAGATAGTCCTTGAGTAGCTTTGCGCGAAATTAAAAAAAAAACAACAACAAACATATCTAAATTAAAAAGGTCACCACAATTATAATCCATACAACGATTCATGGTATGACGACAAGTATTTGAACAACTGTTACTGTTGTTATTAAACACAAAGAGGTATCTTTGCCCACCATGTGTATCGAAACCCGGTTTTTAGCAGTATAAGCCTGTAGACCACTGTGGGGCGTATCTGAATAACACAAGGCGTTTATATCACGTCATGTCAATCCCGCGAGAAAGGTTATATGACAACAACAACCATACAAAATAACGGAACATACCTAGATTGTTACTATCTTTATGGAAGTTCTGTGAACTTTAAATTTTGTTTACATAATTTATGTGTGTGTGTGTGTATATATAGGTTTTTAATTATATATCCTGGAAAGTGAGATATTTTTAGACAAACGTTGAACTAAATCTTATTCTAGGCCCGGCATGGCCAGGTGGGTTAAGGCGTGGGACTCGTAATCTGAGGGTCGCGGGTTCAAATCCGGGTCGCACCAAACATGCTCGTCCTTTCAGTCATGGGGGAATTATAATATGATGGTCAATCCCATTATTCGTTTATAGAAGAGTAGCCCAAAAGTTGGTAGTGGGTCGTGATGACTAGCTGCCTTCCCTCTAGTCTTACACTGCTAAATTAGGGACGGCTAGCACAGATAGCCCTCGAGTAGTTTTTGTGCGAATTTAAAAAAAAACAAACAGTTACCTTAATTTACATTTCTTTTATCAAACTTATCAAATTTCCTCTTTGTGATAGTTATTTATAATAATCATGTGACGCCCCTTCCATATTTTGAATTGTACTATAGGTTCGGAAAACCATGTAATTAAAAGTACGAAACTCATAAACAATTTCCGACCTCTGAATTTATTGAGCTCACACTTATTGAGGCCAGTGAATGTTGTGCCTTGTAAATATGTCCAGTTACGAAGAGCGAAACTAATATTGTTGTTAAGCCTATTTCTCTCTCTACCTTTCAATAGCATTGGGCAGATTTACTTATGCAGAACAGATCAATTTTGTAATAACGCGAGAGTTTTGTCAAATGGCAGTGTAGTTTTTAAAATATTTTGTGCATGCAGGTTTATATGCTAGCCTTCAAGAAGCCGCAAAAGTGAAACGTTGATTTAAATTAAAGATTTAACCATATGGAACGTAAACGTTGTTCTTTTTCTTATCCGTAATTGCTGACCTACTAATATTTACGATTAGGGATGTATACAGGTACACCAACCTATTTAGTCTTAACTAGTGTCTGAAGAAAGCCAAAGTTAAGTTGGCAGTTAGACAAAAAATCAAAATGAGGCGGATAGTATTTGCATTTGACTTAAACTAAAGCAAAAAACCTCAGTTTAAAAACAAATTAAGTTATATATAATAGTTAATTTTACTTACATTGATATTTAGCCCTTATTTTCTTTTACGTATTTAGCAATTTTTATGGCCCGGCATGGCCAAGCGCGTAATGCGCGCGACCCGTAATCCGAGGGTCGCGGGTTCGCGCCTGCGTCGCGCTAAACATGCTCGCCCTCCCAGCCGTGGGGGCGTTATAATGTGACAGTCAATCCCACTATTCGTTGGTAAAAGAGTAGCCCAAGAGTTGGCGGTGGGTGGTGATGACTAGCTGCCTTCCCTCTAGTCTTACACTGCTAAATTAGGGACGACTAGCACAGATAGCCCTCGAGTAGCTTTGTGCGAAATTCCAAAAAAACAAACAAAACAAAACAAGCAATTTTTATGCTATTATCGGGATAATTCTTCTTCTTCGTGCTACTGCTACATCACCGTGCACAGGAAAGAAGATACAATTCGACTTAATTTTTGTACATACTTGCTAACATTTGAAAATCATTTAGCAGGTGACTGACGACGATGTGTATATAATAAACTTTATAATTCTGGTATATTTCCGCTTTAACAGAAATAGTAGTAATATTAGTAGTCACTTAGATGAAATTGGGTTGCAGTTGTACTAATCGGTAAAGAGATAAACTTGGAGTAAAATGCGACTTTTAAAATAAGTTACCTCACCAGCTGTAATGCTTCTTTAAACTGGACTATTTTGAGGGTTTTCAAGATAGCAAGTAGATGGGATGGTTTGTCATCTGTGGTTTCCTGGTTAGCTTGTTGGCAGTAATTCTGATGTGTATTTATTTCATATCATTATTCAGTGTTGGTTAATGATGTATCAGTTGTTACAAGTGGCTGTAACCAAACGTCATTAGGTGATCAAAAAATTATAAGTTTATATAAACATCTTTATTTGTATGCTTAGTAACAAAAAATATTTAATAATTTATTGTCATTTTTGAAAGTAACATTAATGTAATAGCCCTAATGCAATGGAGTAGTTAATTCTATAATAAAAAATGCATTAAATCACAAGGATGTTTTACAGTAACATTGCTGAAATTTCTATTCAAAGTAAAATCTTAAAAATCCAAATGAGCTACATTCCAAGACATTGTGATATAGTCTATCAGTAATATTTATTTTTTTTTAAATTATGATAAATTTTAAAGAGTTGTTAATTCACTAATTTAAACATGTAGAAACCACTAATGATCTAAAAAATGTAAGGCAATTGACAGTATCAAAATCAGGAACTACAAGTTTTGATTTACCATACTTAACATTTCACAAGTAGTTCATGAACATTTTAAATAGAATTCCTCAACCTGAACAGCTAGGGTTGTTACAAATGGAGTTCAGTCAAACTGGATTACTGTTAAAAGTGGAATATCTCTGGTCTCAATTTTAGGATTCTGCTGTTTTTGATTTGCAACAGTGACATAGATGAAAGAATAGTCTATAAATTACTTAAGTTTACTGATAATAAAGTCTTGGGCATTGCTGGCTGTGAAGGGGATGTTGCTGCTTTACAAAAGGGTTTAGATCATTTAGTGAGTTAAATAAATCGCAGATGGGTTTTAATTATAATAAATGCAAAATGATACATGTTGGTAATCATAACTTGAAACGTAACTTAAGTATAATTTTGGATGGGAGTGACAGGTCAGTTTAGAAAAGGATTTTGGTGTAACGATTGATTTGTCTGTCAAGCTATCCATGCAGAGTGCTATTGCTAGAGATTGGGCAAATAGGATTTTAGGTTGAATCTACAGAAATATTGAATATGGGCCTAAAGAGGTTATAATTTCACTGGTTAGGCCAAGTATGGAATATTGTGTTTAGGTGAGGACTTCATACCTAAGAGAGGACAATGAATTATTGGAAAAGTTTCAGAGTAGTATTGTTAGAAAGGCACCTGGGTTGAAGGGTTTGTCATATAAAGAGCAATTAAGGCCTTGAAACTGTCTAAAAAAAAAAGTTAGAGGGGATCTGATTGAGATGTTTTAAGTTTGAATTTAATAGCAAAAATAGTAGAAATAGGGGACACAAGTATAAATTTTGGCAAGATAAGAGTTGGCTGTAATTAAGTTTTATTTTTCTAACTGGATGGTTAGCATCTGGAATGGGTTGCCATCAAATGTTGTGGAAGCAGCATATTTAAGTTTGTTTAAGAGAAAGCTTGATAGGTATATGAATGATAAGGGCTGCTTTTAAAAAGGTTTGAAATTTATAATATTTTAGAAGATGGAAAAGCCAAAATGTACCAGTGATCTTGTGTTGTCCCTTGACGTAATGCTATGTTAATTACTTTCTCCTATTGACATTGATTGCTGCTATTATTATAATGCAGTGAATACCCTGTTTTATTTATGGTGTGTCTTCATTATTAAAGTATTTACTGGGGTCCAATAACCTACCAATTTCATAGAGTATATAGTGGAATAGTGCTTGGAAAATGCTAATTTTCTTTGTTTTGTATCTGCTATATATTTTTAAATACAGTTGTGAACAATAAAAGTTTAGTGTTTTGTTGTTAAACATAATGGTGTAGAAATAGGTGTGGTAAGGGCCCTATAAAATTAGTAATGGAAATTGTTCATGTAGGTTGTTGAACAGTACATATTGTTAATGTATATAGCAAAGAAGCAGTTCTATTTAGAGTAAAAAACTATAACTCAGTATCATAACCAATTACTTATAGATTTCTACTGATGGCAACTGAACAGCACTTAGTTATAAACCAGTGTAGGCAAGACATTAAGCCAGATGGATTATGAAATTAATATAGTTGTTTTATGAGGTGATAAGTTGTTTGGTGTGAAATCACTTTTAATTTTTTTGGTATGGTTTTCCAGGAAGATATATTTTTGATTTGTTCCATGTCACCTACAGGCTGATATTCACTATGTAGAGTGATTACAGGATCAACACTGACAAAGGCCAGCACCTCAGTGTAAGAAAGGAATGGTCAATTTTGTGAATAATAAGAGCAATCAGAAAATCCTCAGTTTCAGAATAATCGGTGAATCATTTTCTGTAGAGTGATGAGAAGTCTCAACCTTAATGTGCCCATGAAATTTGATACAAATCCAATCACATTTTACAGAGTTACTAACAAAAAAACCATGAAATTGTGCTATCTTCCCATTATAAAAATACATCTCAAAGCAATAAGGACTAAACTTGGAGAGGGCTGTCCCATACTGACTTCCTGTCTTATACAAAATTGTCATGTACAACTGTATATTATTAAGTTTCCAAGATAAGCACAAGAAAAACAGAATGCACACATAGACCAGATTGTAATGCCTGCATAGGGAGAGGGTAACAAAGGATGGTTTTACTTGTAACTTCATGTTTGATGTAGGTGTGCAGGGACAGCTGTGAAGGACCAGTTTAATTCTTGTTATCCCTATGTTATGTTTACATTAAAGCAAGTAATGATCTTTGCTCAGTTGAAGAAGTTGCTATTGTTATTACACATATATTTAAAAGTTCACTCTGGATGATACATTATGTTTGTAATTATTAGAATTTAAAATAAACAAAATATTGAATGTGCTTCTGAGAATACTAGGTGTTTCTCATTGTGTTGTATAGTTGTATACAATTAGAATAAAATGTTTGTTTTCTAGGTCTCTAAAATCTGTTGTTGATAATTCTGTATTGTTTTCATTTTGACTTACATTAAAAAAGTCATAAATTTACACTATTAAGTGTAAAGCTTTATTTACAATAAACAATCTGCACTCTGTCCACCAGGAGGAGTCAAATTTGAAATTTTAATGTTGTAAGTCTGTAAACATACCACTTACCCAGCAGGGTATAGCCATGTAGGTATAAAACACTACACAGTGATAAACTAAGTTATCAAAATAAGTTGTGTATAAAATACTTGGTCTTGAATGGTTATTCATTATTTATTGTTTTGTTCATTTCAGTTAGTCTTACAGGACAACAGAAAGTGAATGTGTCAAACTTTGAACTTTTGAAAGTGTTAGGAACAGGAGGTAAGGTCAGATTTATCAACTGTAGTTGTCAGTTTCAGATACTGGATATATCAAAGAAAAATTATCAGAGTAAAACAATTTCATGAGTTTATATCAAATAGTTTTTTATTCCATTCAAACTCCAGCAGACATATTGCAAAGCTAGTGATCCTTCTATAAAAGCATTCTAATACACGGTTTCTCCCTGAATGACTGCTTGAATTTGTCATATTTCAGGCATTTGTTCAAAATTATTTATTTCAAATCTAGATTTTAAAAACATATTTTTTGGGATGAAAAATTATATTTTTTAATATTGGTATGTACACTTTAAATGTGGTTAATGATATGTAACCTGTAGTGTTCAGCTGAATATGTTGTTTTATTGTTGTTTAATTATTTTTTTAAATGGAGTATTTCATTAACTTAGATTTAAATATTTGATTTGTGAAAATTATCACAACTTGTAAATTACACTGAGATAAATCAATTTTATTATCGTTAACAGTTTAAAAACATACAGCTGTGTTTATTACAAGGTGACATTCAATAGCAATTATTCTCCCCACCCTTCTGTATTTATAAATTGTGTACATTTATGATATTAATATCTGTTTTGGTGCTACTACTGCAGTCTATGTAGATATTATCATTAGCACCATTTTAATGAATTACTAAAATATAATTTCTTGCTAAATGATTTATATCTATCCTTATATTTGTTCAGCAAATAACAATAATTCAATAAGTTGTGTGTTCCAAAAGAGTGTCCTAAATTTAGGTTATAATTGCACTAGTTTTGATTGTTCTAACATATTTCATTCTAATTATATTTTTTCCTAAAACATTATGTAATGGTAGTTTGTACCTTACTAGTTTAAAAGTGTTACTTATAATAACAGGAACCAGTTGTAAGTGAAGGAAAGTTGAAACAGTGATATATCTAGTTAGACTACACCCTGCAGTGTAAATATCTTTGTAGATCACAGGATATTGTAGCACCATTATTTTTTTATTGTATAACTTTCATGGTCAGTTGTTTTGGCCATTTCATTTATGAGTGGTATGGATTAATCATTAAGCCTAGTTCTTTATTAGTGATAATTTATCTGATCAGTTTGGGATTAAACAATTGGAATATAAGTGATTTTTGGAAACCATTGAATAATAGAGAATGTACACTGGATAATGCTGAAAAACATACTGAGTTATTGGCAGGGGTGTAGATCATGGGGGAATGGGGGTATACATTCCCCCTTCATTTTAGGTGGGGGGTATGGTGCATACAATCATCCCCCCCTACAGTTTGGTCTGTTGTTTTGTTTTATTGCATCACAGGCCTACAAATTGTGTGTTTGTTCTTGTGATTCTCGTGTTCTTACCAATCGAATTATATAATTAAGCTTAGATGTAGGCTTTTTCAATAGCCAAAATGTACATCTTTAATATAGGCGTGCTTCTAAGCTTTTCAATCTAAGTGATAGTTCGTAAGTATCAGTCAGTAGGCCTAAGTATACATGCAAGTATCGTGGCAACAAGATTACTCTGTAACTGCATGTTTACAGCTTTCAGGTTCACATAATCAGAGATTACCAATTTGTAAAGTGAACAGTCCACATAAGTGTTTGCAAAAATCATCACCCCCATCAGGTTTAAAAAAATCTACGCCCCTGGTTATTAGCTAATGTTTATAATTTAAACATTTGACTGTGTAGGTTTAATGTTGGTCAAGTACAAAATTGTTTTATCTATGTGTGAATTAAGTCACACTATTCTATGAAACACTCAGTTATTATTTTAAATGAAGCATTAAGTTATCCCCTTTTCCCAAAATAAAATTTAACTTAACTTGTAATGTTAAGACTCAAACAGCAGTTATTTTTTTTTGTGCTACATGAAACAGGAAATTTTTCAAGTAAAAATTATTACCTATGGGAAACCCCATATAAAAAATTAAAATTGATTCCAGTCTCAGTTTTTGTTTTTCATTATGTATGAAAGTGTAATTTACAAACATAAACCTTTTAATGACATAGGTACTGTATTCATTATTTTGTTTTTTTGATAGACGTAAAAAGAGTTTTAAACATTCTTAGATTATATTAGTTATGTTTGTATTATCGTTATATATTTGCATACACATATATATTCTGTTTAAGTTAATAACAGAATAAAATGTTTATCTTGTGGAGTGGCTTATTGCCTTTGAAATGTTAACTATTGTATTTATAAAAAGAAAGGAAATACAATTTAATTAATTATATAAAAAGCAAAGTTCAAGTTTGGAAATCTCATTTTTTTTCCAAAATATATTTGCCTTTTCGTCAAGTCATTTGAAGATACAAACTATAGTTTTGTTTGAAATTAGCCATATTAGTTTTCCTAGTATTATTCTGGTTGTAAAGTTTATTTCAAGGATTATTCATCAGCTATTAACGTTTCTGTGGTGTAGCATATGGAAAAGTGTTTTTGGTGAAAAAGCTAGGAGGTCATGACCATGGAAAACTCTATGCTATGAAGGTTTTGAAGAAAGCAAGTATAATTCAGAAACAAAAAACCATTGAGCACACACAAACAGAACGTCAAGTCCTAGAACTAATAAGACAGTCACCTTTCTTGGTGACTCTACACTATGCTTTCCAGACAGATGCTAAGCTGCATCTCATCTTAGGTGAGTGTGACTTGCATTATTTTATAAACTAAATCCATAATGTATTTTTTAAGTAACTGGTTTTGAATTTTGTGACAAAAGAAACCCATAAAAATAGTTAAATTTAGTAACATTTACATGTTTTGTCTCATTTAGAATGAATTTTATGCACTAAATGTTCTATACTTTTAGACTTTGTAAGTGGAGGAGAACTTTTCACCCATCTTGCCCATCGTGGAAACTTCTCAGAAGCTGAAACTAGGTTTTATGTTGGAGAGGTCATCCTAGCTATAGAGCATCTTCATAAGGTAAATTACTATGTATTTCTGATGAGAAATATTAATTTTAATATTTTTGTAAGTTAAAATATCCTTATTTCTTGTGCTATAAATATGTACAAGTATAAAAAAGCACACCTGTTAAGTTGTGTTTTATTTTGGCCATGAGCCAGTCTTTTGAATACTATGGAAGGATGTAACAGTTTTCCCTTCATCATCTTCACCTTAGCATATAACTATCAAGAGATAGCTTAATTTTTATACTAAAATACTTCAGTATAACAGTTAATTTTCTACTCAAAAGTACACAACCAAGCCTTGATATTATAAATATATTTCAGTGTAATAATGGGTTTCCTTCACAACCTCATGCACTATTCTTGATAACAAGTATATATAACAGCTTGCTGCCAGAACTTAATGCTCAACATACACAACTATATCCAGACAAGTTTTCACACTAAACCTTTTTACTGTACCAGTGCATTCCTTTCACTACAACACTGGCAAACCTTAATGCTGAATATAGACCTTAATACAACACCTTTACATCAAACAAATGTTAATCTGATAATGAATTATATTCACAACAGTACACATCTAAGCCTTGACAATAAATATGTGTATATGCTAGTATAACAAAACTGTATTCACAACAATATGTATTCTAAACTTGGACACTAAACGTACGTTAATATAGCAATGAGCTTCTTCCACAGCAGTACACATCTAAACCTTGATGATAAACATATTTTAAAGTAACAGAACAGTGGGTTCCCTTCACAACAGAATGTATCCTAACTTTTAATTACTAATGCAGTCCTTTCCCACTGGTGCCATGTTTAGTTGCTTCACTTTAGGAACCATAAGATTAGCTTGATGGTTCAACAGTTCTTCTGAATGAT
This sequence comes from Tachypleus tridentatus, assembly GCF_004210375.1. NCBI lineage: Eukaryota > Metazoa > Arthropoda > Merostomata > Xiphosura > Limulidae > Tachypleus > Tachypleus tridentatus. Next base: position 116,074,257 of record NC_134833.1, on the reverse strand, counting down.
TAGGAGGGTTAATTCAAGTAAAAATAAGCAATTACTGTTAAAATAATACTGTTATTAATTTTTCCCTACTTCTGATTTATAGGTGACTCTTATATAATTTTTAAAAAATTACACTAAACCAACCTGATATATTTCACACCATAACAGTTCTTTGCTCATGCAATTTGATAACATGACTAATGTCTAAACTACTGCTGTCTGTATTTATCTTGGCTGTCCTGATGGATCATGGAAATTGGTGAAAGGCCTCATCAACATCAGCTGTAGCATGCATTGTGTGGTTGGCATATTGTTATATTTTCTTCTTTACTTTCATTTACATTGGCTTTTCACATTTCATAGTGAACTCAGGAGATAACCTGATCTGGCTTTGCTATAAGAAAATACACACATTTCATGCTAAACATATACTTGATACTTGAAGCCTTTGATAGTTGGTGAATCTCCATAATTAGAGGATCAAAGAAAAAGTAAAGAGAATTGTACATTTTCACAAAAACTTCATTTTTGATTCCAGGGCTTTCTTGACTAAATTCAAATGTTTTTGGTTTTTGGTGAGATGTATTTTGGGGTGAGAATCCTTGTTACACACTTGTTATTGTACAATAGTCTTTGTTTTTCTTCAGTTCTTACTAAAGATACTTTTATCTAACATTGGGTCTCCTCACAACAACACATCCCAAACTTTCATGTAACAATAGTTTCCTCACAACACACAACCAAACCTGACATTCAACATACTTTAATGTAATGTAATAATTAATTTTCTTCTAAACAGTACACAGCCAATCCCTAATGCTAAAAAAATGTGTATGTAATGTAGCTATGGTTCTTTCACTGATTCACCCCATGTCCTGAAGAGTTCTTCTGATGATGGAACATTGGCCAGGACAACCTTGGTTGCCACTCATCCAGTATCTTCAGGGGTATTAACTTCTTCCCCTTCCTCCCTGGCCATCTCTCTTACATCAGCCTCAGTTTCATCTGGCAGTTGATGTTCTTTAGTTTCACGCCTGGCTTTTATGAGGTCCATTGCATGACATCAGATGGTGTCCTTATTAATATGGTGCATGTGGCATTTTTTTGGAAGTTATCAATGGAAATGGTTTACTTATTGTGAATGGTCTCTCGGACAAATTTTAACCATTTTGGTCCCACTATGCCACTTATCTCTCAATTTCTGACATGGTTATTCAACCTTGATGTAACACCTTCATTTATTACCTTGTATAAAACTGCCTTGTTGGCTAACTTTCATTTTTTCTAAGAGAAGAAAATGGTTGTGATTTCCTGGTTTTGTCATTACCTCTGAAATCTTTCTGAGTTACCTGTTCTCATTGTTATTTCCAGATTTCTAATTTGGACATCAAAATGACTCTTCATGGCTTATCTTGTCTATGTTTGAACTATTGTGGTCATGTTCTCTCTATCATTTTCCACTTAGACTTGTTTCCTTTTTTTATTGGCTAGTAGATATCAACATTCTGATGTGTTTGTGCTTCATGCTCATGGGACGCTTTATCATTCCACTTGAATTCTGTTATATCTAGACAGGTCTTTCCTGCCCAAAACTTTGTCAGATAGAGAAGGATATGAGGATTTTTCTCCTATTTATCATCCATCCATTTCACATTTATGTGACTGTTCAAATCCACATTGTCTTTTGTGCCTGTTTTGAGCTCTGAGATGTTATGGCACACATTGAAGTGTTTTGGGGCTTACGTCATTGTTTATTTATATATTGGTATCCTACTGGATCATGTGACAGGTTGAATTTGTCAATTGGTTCTTATGGGAAGAACCTCTTCAGCACATCTAAATGTCCCTGGCAGCTTGATTGCATTGTCCACTGAAGAAAATTGTACAGACTGGTATGTGAATCACACTAGTTACATGATTTAGCAGTTTCCTCCTCAGATGGGTTTTGACTAACCCCCCTCCCTTCAGCTATTCTACACACCTCAGCTCGATTGAGATAGAGGTGAATGTTTTCATTTACTCTGTGTTATTCTATTCCTTCTAAGAGGCTCTTTCATCACTGTCACTTGGAACTCACTCAGTGGTGAGTGTTACCTGGTCAGGTATGCTTTATGCAAACCTGCACTGTCTACCAGTAGACTAATAAATAGAATTCCTGGAAACCTACGAGGTTTCCTCCTCATAATTCTACTTCAGAGATGACACTTTGCTATCTTGTTGTGTTGAACATAGCCTTTCTTTTTCATCATTGTATTACTTTCCTTGATAAGGAAAAGGGACATCAACTCCCTGTAATTCTGGTTCTTGTACTTTTGGTTGAACTTTGTTTGTTTCACATTCATAATTCCAGTGACAGGGGTGTTGACTTACAATTCAGGTTGGAGAGTTAAGATTTAGGTGCAGTGAGGCATGAATAACTCTGTAATTTCAAGTCTGGTTTATTGAGTTTGATGCTTTTTAATGTTGGGCGTAAAACTTGTTCATTTGGGTGTTACTTGCCTTCTTTTCGTAGTTCCAGTGGCTTGCATACAACATTTTTTATCTTTCAAGTTTGGTTCGTAGACCTCTAATTCCAAGTTCAACTTGTTGCATTTTACTCTTCTTCAGGTTAGGGTGAGAGTTTGCCCAATTTTGTATTGCTTGCCTTTGCTTCATAATTCTGGTGGCTCAACATGTAACATTTTGTAACTTTCAGGTTGGCTTCCCTTAAGTTGTGTACAGCATGAGCTCAGTCCAAAAGACCAATCTCGTAACAATTTTGTGCTTTTATATAGTTTCCATGGTATAACTTTTAAATTAATAAGTATATGTTTACAAGATTTTAGGTGGGTTATCAGTAATTATTACAATTCATTCATATGCAAAATACAAATTTTTTTATTAAGTCTTAAAATTTTTCTCATGCTTTTTTCTTTTTGCATGTTGCCTATACAACATGTAAAGTAATTTTCATTTTAAGATTAAATATACTTTTATGCATCAAAACATTTTCACATGCATATTCCTTATAATATCCAGATAGTTATCAAATGTTTCTTCATAAAATACTTTATATTTTATCTGTTATTTTCACTGTTGAATCTCTGTACAAATTTAGTCTATTTAACCAGTCTCATAACCATCTTAAAAAGTTAAAAAATAAATATAAATTTTACCTTTTTCATTTTGCCCTGACAGGTCTCTCCACTTTATCAATGTGGGATTCTAACTAATGCGTGTTTTTAAAGTTTGCACTTTCCTTTATCTAAAATGTATTTCTGATAATGCTCACCTCATTTCACACTATCCTAGCCTGATAATGGCTGATGTTTGAGTCTGATAATTTTGCCAATATCATAAAAATGAATAAGAAGTAATAATGGGAAACTTGTATATGGATTTGGTATAGAGGTTTACACTGATGAGGTAGAGAGAGTTCCAAGATTAAAACTGCTGTAAGCAGTATAGTGTAGTATAAAGACTGAAGAAAGCAAGATATAATTTATACCAATACTCAGATTGGCTGAAAAGGGAAACTTTTGTTGGGAAAAAGCTAAAGAGTGAGAAGAGGTATACATTGCTGTGGGCAATATAATGGAGTATAAAGGTTGAAGCAAGCAAGATATAATTCATACCTATGCTTAGATTGGCTGAGAAGGGAAACTTTTCTCGGGATAAAGGTAAAGTGTGAGAAAAGGTATGCATTATCAAAAATACATTATAGGAAAATGTAAACCTCTTTGTTGATATTCTGTGGAGGTCATGATCTTATATTTTGAACTGCATTATGAGAAACTTAGGAAGAAACTCAAAAATAATTATATATACATATGCTGTATATAGTTTTAATATAACAAATCCCCTTCAATAAAAGTACAGTGAAATATTCATGCTGTACATATTTTGTTTTAACAATGTATTTTTTCCCCCAGCACAAATGTAAAACTTAATCTGAAAAATACTTTAATACAAAACAGCTCACATACAAGTATATAAGTATTGATTCCACAGCTTCTAAATAAAAATTATATTATCTTTTCTAGATTTATACCTATTTCTTTTGTTATCTCATACAGTTAGGGATCATTTATCGTGATATCAAACTGGAAAACATACTTCTTGATGCTGAAGGTCATGTTGTTTTGACAGATTTTGGAATGAGCAAGGAGTTCCTGCCATGTGAAAAGGTAATAGAGATTGTAGTTTCTACATTATTTATTCAGTGTGATTTTATCAGAACTTGCACAATACTCTTTAAATTTGTATACAACATGCACATATAAAGTGTAAACTTGGTAATGAATACATTATTATCAGGGTACTGCACTATTCCATAATGTTAACTAAAGTGTTATTATTAAAGCCATACTTTAAATAATATGATTTTTGTTTTCAGTTGTTGACTTGTTTTCATAATATTTTATATTAGACTTGTAAACAAATATATTTATAAAATTAAAGTTGTGAATACTTCATGAGATGCATATCTTTAAATAGAGGCAACTTAGAGAAATTGTATTCCAAAACATTTTTATCTCCTTTTACAGTTACAGTTATTACTCAACTGCTAGGGTTTCTTTCTTTGCCCACCTAAGCATTACTCTGATAGTTTTCTTGCTTGCTCCAGTCTTTTATACCCCACTTAATTTGTCTCATAACACTGCATTTACATCAATGTGCTAATCATCCTGGCACTGTTTGTAAGCATTTCATTCAGGTAATGTTATTGTTTTTTCGTGTGTTATTTTTATAAAACATTACTAACAGTTTTCACAGTATTAAAATCATTCAAAGATACTTTGAATGTTCTCCATATTACCTACCTGATTTTTGTAAAAAGAAATTTTGACTGGGAAGCTGGTTTATGGTATGAATTGAGACTTGTTCATAGTGAGATGGAGATCCCTGTTTCACTTTCATGTAACAAAACAAACTCACTTGGCAATATGTTATTTCAATCAACACAGTCATTCAATAATGTGAAAACAAAGAGGAGGCCATTCTGGGATTTTTTGCTTTTGGTTTTATCTTCAGTTGTTTCATCAAGAGTGTGATGTTTTAGGTCTTTCCCCAGTTGCTTTTGCTCCTGCACCTTACTTGATGGCTAAAAGAAGTAGGAACAAATATTTAGTTTTCTCTCTGTTCTTAGAAACTGTTATTCTTGCAGGAGATTTACTCTCAGTTATATGAAGGGACATTTATGTCTTATTTGACACTTGTTGGAACTCCATGATGTGGTCTACCACAGCTGAGTGAAAGCATTTTCTGACTGTCAAATAATACATCTGTTTCTCAAATTGCTCCTAAGGCAGAGTCTGTTCTATTCAATTTGAATAGATCAATGTCTCATAACAGGGCAGGGTAAGTAACAACTCTAAAATTCAGTGGCTTGTTTTCCTTTCACCTCATTTGTTGTACAATTCTCAAAATCACCAACTTTATTGATGATGAGCTGGAACCATTATTAGCATGCACATTGGTTCAACAATTGGCTTCTACATTTATCCCTGTTGTCATTGGCATCTCAAATTTCATGACTTTTGTAGTCCCTCAGTACAATGATACCCAGAATAGATTCTGTCTATATCCAAGGGCTCCACAGAGGTTAGGATGCAGTTTTTAGAATTTCTGGATGTGTGGTAACATTAACCTTGGATTCACAAACACTACAGATTCTTGACTCAGGATTAATCATTCAGTTCACATCTTCACTGCTATTATCCACCCAACCTATAGGGTTTCTGTCTCCTGCAGACCCTTGGGATTTGGAGCTTAGCTCTAGGGCTATCAGATTTTGGTTGGTCTGGGGTAGTGAAAGAGCCGTGCTAGTTCTTCTGAGGTTTCATTCCCATCAGCTGTTGAGCCTAAGAATATAGGAAATTAGTATCTAGTCATCAGTCTTTCTAATCTATTCCAATGCTTAGACTTTTCAAGGTTCACAAGTGACTCATTCTTCGATCTGAGTTGACTTTAAATACTAGAATGTTCAAGTTTGTTGTAGTTGGCTTCTGTCTACACATTACTATAGTGTGGCATCCCACTACTGTTGGTGGTTTTGTTTTGTTTTTTGCACAGGGGTCAGATACTGCACTTTTGGGTTTTCACGTTTAAATTGGTGTTGACATCATAAAAGTTTTTGTTTTTTTCTCATCATCCCCATTCCATTGCACAGTGCACACACCATCTCGTAGATGACTGGTTACTTCTGGCACAGTCTTATCAACTGTCAGAATATTGCATCCTGATTCAACTTTTACAAACAACCAAGGTAAGCTTCATTCTCACAGTTGAGATATCTGTTCTTGTTTCAACTCAATATGTCATCTCATCTCTCATTTGTACTTAGCTAACTCCCATCCACCTCCACACTATGGAACAGGAAGCCAGATTCTTACACTCCTATCCTTATCCCACTGCACAAATAGTTCTTTCTCTTCTGGGAATATGGGTATCACTCACATCCCTCATGCCTTTGGGGTGAAAGAGATCCTTCTAATGGCCATTATGCAACCAAGGGACCATAAATATTGAGTCACAGAATTCTCCAGTTTTCTTAGTTGGAATCACTAAGGTATGGGTTTTCATACTGCCAATTAATCCAGACTTCCATCTCTTGACAAATGCCTTGTTTCAGGAATTGGATACACATACCAGCACTCAGGAATTCCAGGGTATACACACAGATGACAAGGTTTCCCTCCTCAGTGTTCTAGTCCTTCTTGCTCTTCAAAAGACAATGCCTCATTAAGGGGAAAATTGTTAGATGTCACTCTGACAATTCTGTGGTGGTGTCTTGTGTTTCTAATTAAGGAGGCACTTGGTCTAAGACTCATAGGTTTCAAATCTTGAACCTTCTTTTTAAGGATCACTCATATCATATTACCCTTCTAGCTTGCCACATTTCCAGCTGATGACTGCAGTAGCAGATCAGTTGCCTCAACCAGATCAGTTGCAACATTAAATGCTGCATCACAAAGTTCTGTTGGATTGGCTCTCATTTTGTAACTCCAACTGGTGGGTTGGCCTCTCACTAAAACACCTAATTTCTAGCAACTCCAGTACCTCACCTTTGGGCTTTAGCAGTGGATGCATTTTATCAGGATGGGATGAGATTACAACTCTAGGCCTTCCCCCAATTCATATGTAACCCAGAGTACTAAGTGTGATTTGTTCTAATGCATTATCTGATCCTGTTTATAGCACCAGATTAGCAGCTGCACCCTGGTTTCTCCTTCTATGATCCCTTATAGAGAATCTACCTTTTTCATTTTTTCTTAGGCCATCTACATAGAGGCAGCCATGATCTGACATGTTATACTTGGCTATTCAGAAGCTCAAGCTTTAGGCATAAGGGTTACACAGTCTTCCACACATCATTTGGGTTTAATTACTAAGGTTGTGCTAAGTATCTGTCTCAGTCTTTTAGTTTCATGATGAACATTTATTAATGGAAATTATGTGTATATCAACAATGGTGTACTGAGAGGAGGTTGAACACTTTGGTCAGAAGTGCCAATCAAAACTTTTTGTTTTTTTTACCTTGCTCTTTGGCAAGAGTGTTTGCTCCTTCCACAGTTGCATTACCAACTACTGTTCAATACTCATGACAAAATATTTTTTGAGTTTCCAGTACTCTCATGATTCCTCAAGCTCCTTTGAGTCCTTGGTCCCAATTGATGATTCCAGTTACCTAACTGGTATATTAAGGTTACATTACATGCCCTCTCTCAACATCTGTGTGTAACCTTCTTCTTATATGTTATGTATCATGTTTTAACTGAAGGTTTATTTTTTGTTGCCACTGAACTATAGACATTGCCAATCAGAGTGGTTTATGCTGTATGTCCATAGATTGCTGTCTGATTGGGTCTTGAAGGTTTTATTGCCTGCACTAATGCCTTTCAGTATACTAGACAACAACTTTTCATTGCATACTCTTTGAAAGCAAGGAATATTTTTCAAGTCACATCTGATCAGATTTGTCACATTTCTGTGTCTTTAGCAGCACGGTTGAATTGCCTGCTGGAGGACATTGTGCATACTGATATATAATCCTTTTCATTACTTTTATCTCACATTATTTGCTTGATGTAGTAATATCTTCATTTGAGTGTTTTCACCTATCCCATGTAGCTATCTTAACCGTTTCCACCTGATTGTGTGGAGGGACTGGTATTTTCATTCTTGCCTTTTATGGTCCCTTACCTTATGCTCAGGCATATATACTGTTATTAAACCAGTTCTGCACTAGCAACTACTAATTCAATATATTTTATATGGTTGCAACCAGCTTTGTAGAAATAAGGTGTTTCATAAGATAACTTAGAGGCTGACAGGTGGTATTACAATACTAGACTGTCATTCATGAACTATCATGAGGCAAACTTAAGAGGATCCTGCTCTTCCCTGCCAATAATTGAGTTTAATACATTGGGATTGGTTTGCTTTTAAAAATGTAGGGAGCCTGCATCATCTGTTGCACTCTGTTCTTCAGGGCTCCACAGTGTGCATTGCCCACCAGATTCTACTGGTGGAATTAGGAAGTCCTTATTATATCTGTTTGCCAGTCACTGAGATAGGGTGAATGGAGGTTTTTTCTTGAAGAAGAGAGTGGATTTGGAAGTCTCCTACCTGCATCTTTGGATGTTTTTCCCAAATATCAGTTGGAGAGGCACCAATCTATATGGGAGTCTACTAATACTTGTTCAGATTTGATGCTTGGCTATCCAGTTGGATTGAGTGCAGCTCTTCCTTTTTGATCAGTATTGGTTTACAATGTATCCCTGTAATTCCAAATGCAAAGTGGTACCATCTTGGAACCTTTCTTAAGCACAGTTTGTTTCACATCCTGAGGGCAAGTGGAATTTACCTTTCCCCTATAGCTGGGGAGTGAGGATGAGTGTTTATAATTTTAAACTGAATGTGTTTCATTTCCTCAGGCTGAGTAAAACATACACAATCCCATCATTCTGAGCCTGGGGTGTTGCCTTTCAGACTGCTTTTGGTTGAGGAAAAGGTGGCTTGGAGCACATCACTCTAGCTACAGGTTGGGACACTCTTTTCTGTATATACATATATATATTGCAGTCCAATTTATATGTAACCACCAACATGGAATATAAAGACCATGGCTTCACAATCCCAACCCAGAGAAGTGGAACCTCAGATATCTGGTTGTACACTTAAAGTACATGAATTAAGATTGGTCAAGAATGTACCTATTCTGGAAGTAGTGCAATTCCCTCATTAGGGTGCGATTTTTCTATTGATGCACCAATAATCTATGGAAATGCTTTCTGTATAGATAATGCCCTAATTGGCTCCTCCACTTGCTCATTGTGGGATTCCAGCTGTAAGTGTGAGTGGAGGTAAGTATGTTTTGGAAATTAAGTTTCTGTTTCATACTTTCTTGCCCTTCCTTTCCACTAAGAGCTGGTGTTAGAGATTGGGATTCAGTCAGTCTTGAAAAAAATGACATTATATAAATGAGGTGCTTATATACAGTGCCAGGATGGAGGATGCATTGATGTAGATGGAAATTGTCACAAGACAAATATTGCCAAAGGTAATTAAATGAGGTATAAAAGACTGCAGCAAATGATAAAATCAAACCAATGCTTAGATGGGCAAAGGAAGAAACTCTGGTAGTCAAGTAATAGCTGTAATGTGAGGGGAGGTAAGTATTGTTGGAAATTCATTTTCAGTTTAAGAAAATGTTAAGATACAACTTAGAACAACTCTTTTTTTAATTTGTTTGTTTATGATTAACTTATTTTTAATTGCAATTAAAATATCATACAACAGTTACTCTAAAACTTACTGTCATCTTTGCAAAGTTTCTTCTCACAAATAAACCAAAAACAAATACACTAATATACAAAAATAGATTTAATGTGTATATCTCTTTTCCATTTATAGTGAAGAAAATTTTATGGTTTGTTATAATCTTTAGTATTCAGGTACTCAGTCATTGTTAGGTGGGTTGTGACTGAAAGAACATGATCTGTATCAACAGAAAGTTATCATATACTTATGTCAAATTCAGCTTCTTTCACTGTGAATTTTTCAGGTATTTCGATCGTACTCATGTTGTGGAACAATAGAATACATGGCACCAGAAATGGTCAGGAACAGTAATTCAGGACATGATTTTGTGAGTTTACAGATTTATTAATGCTTATCTTTATTAACATTTCCTCTCATAAAAAAAAACTTGGAATGTTTTTATTAGTTTAAACATACATTAACAAATTTTGTATGATATGTTGATAAAATTTTATCATATTCATTAGCCCTCTGAATGCAGGTAGGTAAAAGTGCACATATTGTGACAATTTGTAGAGAGATATTCAAAATTCAATTAAACTACATTGTTACTAATGCACATCAATAAATTGGTATCAAAATGTAGTTAAGTCAAACTTTAATGTTATATAATGTTTAATTTCAAAAGGAAACATTTAAATATATTCATAATCTTCACTTGTTTGTATCATATACAACTTGTTTGTTTCATATTGCCAATTTTGTATTTTATCATCACCCCTATATATTGTTTTGAGGCAAACATAAACTACACATTTATAATACAGATATTATTAAGGTATAGTGTAATTTCATGGCTTCCAACCTTCTTTTCTTTTATGGAGGTATAAACCAGAAAATCAACCCATATACTACACCTTCCTGTCACGTCTAAGTCTGTTATAAAATATCAGTAATTCTCTCTGACATTTGATCTTTGATTATTTATAAACAATAGATAGGAAAGATATTTATTTGCTGATTTCTATATACAGTTACTTTATTCAAATGACAGTTTAAATTATTCAGTTTACAATTCATTATTACCATTGCCAAGTTCACAACAATCAAATATGTGAATTATTTTAAGGCATTTATACTTTAGGAAGAAAGCCAATGAAATTACAATAGTTATTGGATATTCTTTGCTTTATGCATGTTATTATACTGTGTCTTTAATTGAATATTTGAAATAAATAAATACTATTTTATGGAATACTACTTGGCAAGAGGCCAAGTGTACATGCTAAGTTTTTTAATACATATTTTTTTTTATTTATTGTCATAACTAACTAAAACATAAAAATTATAAATGTATAAGTTTAGATAAGAAAATATAAATAAAGTTGAATGAAATATTTCTCAGCCAGGTCTGCAAACAAACTGCATATATTTTATGTAATTTGGTATTATAATCTGAGCTAAGAATCTGCTGTGATTTTTACAGCTAATACACAGGTTTAATACTTGGATCTAGTAGCAATAAAACAACAAAATTAAATAAAAATAGATGTTAACTGAAACAAGCCTGAGACTATTATGATAAATCATTATAATTTTCTACAATTATTCTTGAAAGAAAAAAAGGGTTATGTAGGTTTATTTCCTTTTTTGTTGTGGAGGTTACAAGGTTGGTCAACTAGACTGGGTCTCTGCAGTGTTAGGCTAGAGAAAATACAGATAAAATATAATGTTTTACTAACAGAAAAAAACAACTTTTCATATTCATTTATGTGGTTCTGATGGTTATGGAAATGAAATTTGAAAGCTCTTAAATGAAAATGTATTTTTGATCTCAACATAAAAACCTAGAACTCAGACTAGTCAGAATCCAAGTCACATTCTGACACCATAAATTTACAGACATACAATTAGAAAAAATGCTAAGTGTGATTTTCTGTGTACAAGTAATTGTAATATGTTCTAAAAGCTTGCCAAATTCTTGAAGATACCCATACTGTATTTAATAGTTATAGTATGTATACATACTTTCATGGTTACCTGGTAGTTATGTGGTGGTAATGAGGTTTGTCAAAATAATCAAACCCATATATGAAGAGTTAATATGACTTATTTGGAGACTTAGTAATAATACTAATTCTTCATTAAATCGTATGAAAAAAGGTTTACATTGCCACTTAGTAAACTTGTTCTGCTACTCATGTTGTGCATGTGATTCCCAATATGTGAGCCCAATAATAACAAAGTTGGTTAACTTAACCTCAGAAGTGTAAATTTACTGTATTTTTTAAAAAATTGGCAAGCTTTTAATTAACGTTACAAGTCTGTTGTACATAGAAAATAGGTTTGTTAATGAAATATTTCTAATAAAGATTTGTATATATCTGAAGCCTTTACTGAGTCAATCTGAATGAAAAGTGGTTTTCATGCTCAGAATAAAAATACTTCTTTACAACTTACAGTATTCATAATCAAGTTGAATAACATCGAGAACTTTCTAAATTAAAATCAGTTTTTTAGTAAAACTTTATATTTTATTTTATTTTATCTACTTTAACACCAACAGTAAAAGAATTAGCAATGTGCAGTGAAATAAAAAGTTAAAAAATAGGAAGTAAAATCAGTAATACCATTTTTATCTTTGTACTAACTGCAGTATTGATCAGAAACGTACAAATTACTTAACACTTTTAACTGTTAACCTTTTTTGTTTCACATGTTTTATTTTAATTTTATGGTTCTATTACCATGTTTGTGCCATCACAATAAATCACAGCAGAAGTGTATTAACTTTCCCATAAAGCTAATGTTACAGCAAATATCTAATGTTATATTTTAACATTAGTGCTCAAGCTACTGTAATTTTAGATGTTATATATATAAATAATAAGTTGCTGAAGTTTTGTTAATTATGAGCTTAAAAGCTTATAATTTTTACGAAAGGTTATGACACGTACATTTTGACCCAGTTTTACAGAAAGAGTTCATTATTTATTAATTCTCATAACTACAACATTATTACATGCCATCTCTTAGTATATTGGTTTTACTACCTATAACATTTATAATTCCCACTACATTTGTATTATTCTTCATTGTCTTTTACTAAACCATTCAATAGTTCTTATCATGCTGTTATTTTACATTGTTTTCATGGTATTGGCTCATAGATTAATTATTTAGTTAGCTCTGGATGTACAACTTAAGTGTAATCACTTATAGTATTTAATTTTCCAGAGTGTGGACTGGTGGAGCATAGGTGTTTTGCTGTATGAACTGCTAACAGGAAGTTCACCCTTTAGTTGTAATGAGGATAAATCTTCCCATTCTGAGGTATCCAAGTAAGTCATTAGTTTTTCTTTGTCTTTTGTTATTTGAACACTAATGAGTAGAGATTTATAAATGTAACTTTAGTACATTATCTTGTTTTGAACAGTGGTAAAGGCTGTGTTGTAACAAAGAATCACTATAACAGCTACAGGTGATTGGCTTCAAGTCATGCTTTGATTATACAATGGTCATTTGCAATTGGTTTTTATGTTATTTGCAGAACATAATTATTTTTTTCCATTAAAACCTTTTGTGAATAAGAATATTTTGAAGTAATATACTTTTCTACAAATAGAAATCTTAAGCTAATCAGTAACTTACTGAAACAAATACTCATTTCCACCTACAGAATAGCTCTCTTTCTCAGTTGTTTTGTGCAATATGCTAAAGAGAATTGCAAGCCACCAGCCTTTTAAAAACTCATGCCTAATCTTGTGAAACTGCATGAAACTGCATTATTATATGATGATGTCATGATAGTGTAGAATCATCCACCAGTAGGAGTACATAACACTTACATACATAGTAACTTCTTCTACAAGTTCCACTTGTGAATCCATATTTTTTCTTCATCATTGTATTGACCTCACATGTTTAAATTTCTCTTCTGTATTCAGTTTTCTGTAATCTTTAACAAAACTTTGACTGTTGTTTTCTTTAACTTATGTTTCAAAAGTTTCAATATCTTATCATGACTTCTTGAATGTTGGATTTAGAATTAGTTCTGAGCTTGGTTGTTTTTTTTGTTGTTGTTTTTTTTTTTTGCATTTAGACATTATTTTTTCTGTGGCTTTTGGAGGCCAGTTAACTGTTAGGGTTATAGTAACCATTGTTCAACATGTGGATTGCCATATGCTTAATAAACCTCCTGCTCCCACCTGTTCAGCTAAATTTCTTTCTCCTCAATCAGGAATGATCTATTAGGTTATGTCCTTCATGTGTAGATAATACTCTACCTTTTGTTAAATGAACTTTAAATTTCCATCTCTTACTGGATTTAATTTTCAGGTCTGCTCCTTTTCTTTTCTCTTGTCTGCATTTTTTATTATTATTGTTTGATTATTTTACGAAAAGCCAATGCCAGAGCTATGTTTCTGCCTATATGTCTAATTAATACTTGTCAACTTTTAAAAATAGGGTTTTGCAGTTACCCATTACACTGTCTCCAGCAAAAAAATCTTTCCAGACTGAGGACCAATGTGGATCTAAGCAGATTATCCCCTATCTTCATTGAGAATACTAGGAGAGGTCCTTGCTACATTCCAGTTCCCAGTCACTGGGGTGGTGGACCATGGAGAATGCTCACTGTTTGGGATCTACCCACTAGTTCTAAAACACTGTGTAAGAAGTGGGGATGGGGTGGTAGTGGAATATAGTTTGGGTCACCTCACACAAATAACTGTGATACATTAGAAATCTCCAAGTGGACTGATGATATTACTCACCATACTGATTCTTTGTATACTTTTATCTTACATATTCTCCTCCTGCAGCCAGAGTCTTTGTTCAGTAGAGTTTAGGTGAACATACTATTATGGGTCTGTACTACTTCATACTGAAAAATATAAAAAAATATATCCCACTCTTAAAGCTTGTGTAGGGCCCATAGCAATTCACAGTAGGGTTGAGGTGAACAAGCCATGTGTACCAATAATGAATCATTGACATACATATTAGGCAAGGGTCCCATACTGGTTGATGGTTGAGTAGAGGTTTACATAAGTATCTATACAGATACAATTCCATGCAGTGCTCTCTTTCCACAGCTAGCATGGGACCTGTAGAATCTAACAACAAAGATGGCGAGCACAGATATTTATCACATGTGCTCTTCTTCCACGGCTGGCTTTGACCCATCAAGTCTTATAGTCAAGGAGATAAGTAAATCAGGTATGGTCTTAACAAACTCTAACCTTATTACTCATATTAGTTGTTTGATGGCTTGTATGGGAGTGTTAAGATGTTCAAAAACCTATTCACCTGTCCTTGAAAC